>NC_089280.1:35616746-35920773 GCF_963678975.1 Dysidea avara
TGTGTAGTGTGTGGGGCGCAGTGTTTAGTGTGTGGGGCGAAATCTTACTGCACAAATGTTAGCCTCAGCACTGATGTACACCATGTTGGTTCACATTTTACACTACACAATTTATCACTCACTTTTTAGCAACCCCAGCTGTAGGTTAACAACAAGACTAACCAACGTCACAATAGCCTACTTAATACACTAACTAGTTAACAGGTCAGAAAGACCATATACTAATACAGTAAGCCAGCCAGTAATAGACTCAGAGCAAATTCTTGTTTAGCACTGTCTCACTATCTCAAGGCATTGTCAATCTTGGAGAAAGCAGGCCATAATATTACTAACAGTTAGTTTAGAATTATGTAGCTAGTTTGTACAATTATTTAGAACTTTCTTATTATATCTACCTTGTAAATTGCAACAAGAAAGAACATCTTCAAACTTTTAAGATGAAATCATTAAGCTTTTAATAAACTTACTTGTATCATCTCATTTATATTCTGTGTGGGCCCCTCCTCACTTCAAATGTTATGTGACTCGAATTCAGCGGTTACAAAATCATGCTGTTTGTTTCACCTATTGTCTACACAAATACCATATTACAGAATACTGTACATTAAGAGTTGACTTAGTGCCAAGACTAAGGCATCCAAAGCTGCATCTCAGGAAATGTAATGATTGTGTTGTGTGATTGCCAAGCAAACATGCACAATTATTTGTAACTAAGTTGCCTCACTTCATCAACTTTAACTCTGTTTGCACTAAGTTTCATCAGTACCATTCCACTAGAGGGATTCCACTTCTTCTTCTGATTCAATATGGTAACTACTAGGACTGTATCATACTTTGCCAACCCGGTCAGATGTCATTACTTTTATGCAAAGATTTTAATACAGATTTGTGGAATTCCTTGCCAGCCGACATTAAAGAACTTTACTCTTGTAGAGACTTTCAATGCAAAAAGCCATTTCTTGTCATCTATGTAATTTTAGTGTTGTGTGCAAGTGTGTGCGTGTGGTGTAATGCTTGCTATTGTCTTGCTTTGTGTCTACAGTTACGTGCTTTAAATCAACAGCTGGTTGTTTTTCTCCCAAATGTGGAATAGTGAACACAAGTACATTTATGCATGTATAATAACAAAAATGAAACAAATCACAAACCAGCTGTGGAATGATCGCACTGTATGTAAACTGTATAGAATAGTAAAATGTCTTTGAAGTGTAAGACATCTTTGAAAATAGTTAGTTGGGATTCCATTGTTTATTTGGGCTGTATTTTGCCAAATTATATATAGACTTAGTCGTTTGACAACTTTATTGTGGCTAACAAAAACAACATGGTCAGCCTCCTTAATTTATAGCGAGTATTTAGAAATATATATGGATACTAAGTACTTGTGTGCATTGGATGGTTAGTATAATACAATTTTGAAATTTGTTCAGTGGTCCCTGAGAATTCGACAGTCAGTGGATAAATGTTTATTTATCTATTGTATTAGGGTGCCTGCTCTATTAGAGTATCTCAGGCTTGAATTTTATAGTAAGTTCTCTGCCAAATACATACCACCTTGGAAATTATAAAACACTATGTATGCTAGTCCGATTTTAACAGTTTGTTCAAGTAGCAACTATAACTGAATATTTTCCTGACTGCTGTATTAGGGTGACTGTTCTATTAGAGTATCTCTATCATGATGTAAAGTCACAGTGTTGCAGAGCTCCATGGTCTCATTTATTGAGTTTGCTGGCTAATTATTTTTTTGAAAATCTGTAGTATAATGAAATGATGAAACAAACAAACATAATTGTTCTAAACAATAAAAATATGCCTCTCCACTAAATGCAAATCAGTGGAGACAGTAGGGTGCACTGTTGACTGCAGCTTTCTGCTCCCACAAATAGCCAGTACAGTAGAATGCAGTAGATAATGCAGGATGCATCCACTAGAGTGTCTGGTTGTAAGAGGTATTGTACTTCTGTGGTAAAAGATCTGCTGGATGGTGGTACCCTCCTTGCCCAAACCATCAAGGTAAAAAAAACAAGTAGGGTGAAGATTCACAATCAATGTTATGTATACAATACTCCTATTCATGCTTCTTCTTGAGCTCATGTCGATGAAAAAGGTGAGCAACTCAGTTCTGATGATAATTTGGTGCAGCGTTGGGATGGAAAACCCTAATATCAAACAATGCACCTTGTTATCTGTCCCAGAAGCTCCTTGCGTGGATGTCAGCTCTTGCATTATTACTACAGTTAGCCGAAGATCGTGTAATTATCAGTGGCAGTAATGGAGGCTCAACAGTAATGCTGGCTAATAAATGGTATCTCTTACAGAGGCTCCCTGTCACTTTATTGTATGTGCAGATAATGTGCAAGTATGAGACCAAAATGCACCCCAGCCCTGTTTAGAGGTAGTACAGCAATAGTACTACAATGGTGGATCTAGGATTGGGCATTTTCCCCTCCTCCCCCTTTTGGATATGCCATAGCTACTTCTTTTCATTGAATAACTTACTAGACCTTAATACTCATAAAAAATATGTGCATATTACTACCATCTCACCTGAAACCAAGGTCAATATAACCGTCAGACTATCACACAGAACCTTCATGCGTACTAAGTGCCTCTATAAACAATTATCGTGTTGCAGATTATAAGGCGATCATAACTTTCAAACAACTTTTAAGATTATATACACAATGCCATAATAGCAAAAATTTACAGTGAGACACTACTAAGAGGTGATTGTTTGCTGCTTCAAAAATACAGCAGCTATCAAGAGAATCTGCACCTACATTTTAACCTGTTTGTGCCCCTCCCCTTGTCATCTCCTGGATCCTCCCCTGTACTATTCCAACAACTAGTTTTATACGGTACTTATGTGATACAGTTACCATCACTCTTGTGATTCCATGTATACTGACCACCTCATTTGCTCCATCTTCTACTACAGACAGGTCAGACTGGTCACTCTACAGCTTCTGATGTTGTTGTTGTTTTTTTGTTTTCTTTTATTCCAGCCCTAATGGCACTCCCTTCCAACTCCATGTCTCTAAAGAAGTAGTCTAAAACTATAAAATTATCTTGCCTAAACACAGACCTAAACAGAGCCTAAGCCATCTACAGCTTCTGATGTGCCAGGAAATTGTGAATTATTGAATATTTATAAGGCAGTGGTTATAGTTAATGTCTGATCCAAAGATATTCTATTAACAACAAAGCATCAAAATTATCATCAGGTTATCAAGTTGTTCTAGTGATGTCAGAGTATACCAAGAAGGAGAGGGATGAAGTTAACTGGTACAGTGACTCATTCTATACTCATCACAAGGGATACAAAATGCATTTATATCTCTATGCTGCTAGTGGTACTCACCTGTTAGTATATCTGTTCTTCATGAAGGGTCCATATGAAGATCAGTTAAGGTGGCCACTGAATGGACATTGTGAGGTGAAGTTGAACCAAATCAGCAACAGTGAACAACATTTAGGGAATGGGAAGTATCAGGATCTTATGGAGGTCTTTTTGGGAAATAAACTGAAGGGCATACCACAGGGAATGGTAACTTCCCTCCCTACTAGTGACCCAACATAACTCTTTCACACACCAGTGCCTCAAAGATGATAGTATCTTCCTTCACCTCAGCTATAAACTAAACTACGTAAGAGAGAGAAACCATCAATATTAATGAATAACAAAGTTGTGTTACAAAATAAATAAATAAATGGCTAACTAGTGAGTAAGTTCTCAGATACACACGACCATGGAAAAGGCAATAAAATTCCCCATGAATGGGTGTGGCAAGGAAAAAAACACAAAAACTTAAGCCTTATAGGAAAGAACTAAAGTGGTCAGCGTTCAGGATTCCCCGACCATTCTGGGCAATCTCTTGCCAAAAATATTCTTCTTAAAGAGGAGATTGAAGCAGCAGCCAAGTCAAAAATATGTCTGCAGCAATCTTGATCTCACTTTGAATAAAGCTAACACAGTTCTGAAATGATGACATAGATGATGGTAAATAATATAATTATAGTGTAATGATAACAATGCATGGCTTTTTAATATTGTGCACCTAGTCACTTTTATATCATATTTTAAGATTCTTAAATGTAAAAACAGGTGGAATAATAGGATACTATAATATATTTAAAGGGATAACTGGGGTGGTACGTATATTAGATACTATCCCACTAGGGACCTGTGAGAAGGCTAAAGCCTGTGAGTACAGGCAATCTGAAAAATGTAACTGAAACGTTGAAGAATGCAGAAAAGAATCCCTGACCCAGTGGGACTTGATCCCCTGAAACATACATTGTAAATGTGTCTCCACAATGCAGCACTGAGTAATATGTATTATATAGTGTTGTAAAGTCTAATAGGATTGAGCCAATTATGCTTTGAAGTCTGTTATTAGGCCTGTGTCAAATATATGCCAGCATAACAGACTGGAGTGCTATGCCAGCATATTAGGTAGATATTTCAAACTATGGAGTTTAATTCCATAAAATAGATCGATACTCCCTATTAGAGCAGTCAGTGGAAACTGCAATAGAGCACTCAAATGCATTGTACATACCTCCTTAGATTGATTCTCTCTAATAGAAGCTAATAATCTATTCCAGTGCTGAGATATGACCTAGTACCTGTGTGTGACAACATGTAGGTTGTGTCCACATACCTCTATTTTTGCACGCCTGGTCACATATTATGTTACTTGTTGAGCACACAATTCATCAATATTACCATCCCCTACTTAATGAAACAGTTGCTCAATCATCTGTATATTACAATTCCATGTAGTATTAATGAGTTGTAGGCTCAACTGGTACCATAATATTTATGGGTGTTCATATGCAATAAAATTATTATTATAACATTATTATAAGATGATTTCCCAATTGCATTAGTTAGAATCCTATTATGTGTCCTGCTTTTTAGACAATGAGTAAATAGAATTTTACAATTCACTATGCTACCAATTAGGCAGTTATACTACGTATTGGAATATATATTTCATGGATACTGTTTAATGGTTTTAATTACTATGAAACTGATTAGAGTCTTGCAATACTTAAACTTTGGTCACTCAAAGTTATGCCATCAAAAATGACAATGTTCAGGATTTGTAAAATCATACGTGAAACTTTGGAAATACTGGTTTTCACAGCAGCCACATTTACACTCATTATATTATTATTTTATTATTATTATTATGATTCATAACATATTGGTACAGATGGCGCAATCCTAACCAATGAAATTGGGTATACAATAAATACAGTAATAATACTATATAGTTACAGTAATAAAGTACGTTCTGCTACAACACTAAAAGATTACAATAAGGTGCTGAAGATTCTGAGTAACTGGGTTGACAGAAGATGGTAAACCAAGTGAATCTAAACTAGGAACTAGTGTGGTAGCAAGGTATTATTGAAACAAGAGCTCTATCAATAACTGGAACAACAGATGTAGAAGTGCTCCATTACCAGTTCACTATTACACTTAAGTCACGCAGCATCCGTCTTTCTTCTCTATAAACTTCTGGGAAATTCGAGAGCCACCGGGAACTGCAACATCAATAAATTTTATTTCAGCTTTCAGGTTGTGAACCAAAGTAATGATCAGGTTTGTCATGTGATAAGGAGCTGCCTGTCTGGATTGTATAGTCCCATAAGATCTTCCAGTTTAAATTATGCAGGACTTTCTCAGGAACATGTTTCCACCAAAGCTCCTGAACACAAAACCCAGCAAGTTTAGCCAGATTCCAATGGATGTAAGAGGCTACTAAATCATGTCTCTTTTTGTATTGCATCTGTGCAATGTAGGAACAACAACGTTAACTGGTAAGATGGTCTATTGTTTCATCAGCAGAATGGCACTATCTACATAGAGGTGACACAGGAAGCTTGAAATTTTTACTACTCATCACATTCATTGTAATTGCTTGCTCCTTGGCTGCAAACAGATACCCTTCAACTTCAGGGGTCATCTTAGATGACTTTAACCACACCCATTTCCACTTAGAATCAATATAGGTAACTGTCTCACAACAGAATTGACCATGGAGAGCTTTCTGTACCCAGTTATCACAGTGCACGAGAGTTAGCTCTCTGATTCAAACCAATGCATGGAGCTAACTGCTTGCAGATGATTTCTTGACATAAAGCCCTATTATTATTATTATTATTTTATTATTTTATTTTATCACAGCAAGATATACATACAAATACATTGCTGGTATACAAAACAACCTGACTCTAACCAAGAGTGTAGGTTAATGTAAAAAGTTGCCAGTTAGCTATAAGACACACAAAGTATGTACAATAACAAAGTATCAGTCAAATTGTCAAATAACACCATGACAGTGATGTGGTGGAATATAACACAGTCTTTTGAAATGTCCGAATTAAAGATGATGGCAAGTCTACCTTCTCTAAATACAATGATAGGTCCTTTGATATGGAACCTAATGCCCCAACAATTATAGGAATGGTGCCTACGTTTCTACATTTCCACACTCTGGTTTGCTTTTCAATGACCTTTTGAGAAAGTCTAGAATCTCCAGGAATAGCAATATTAATTAGGTATACTTCATTTGTTTATTTAATAATGCCATAGTAATATCAGGATGTTGTGTTGCAGTTACCATAGTAATATCAGGATGTTGTGTTGCAGTTACCATAGTAATATCAGGATGTTGTGTTGCAGTTACCATAGTAATATCAGGATGGTTGTGTTGCAGTTACTATGGAAAAATCCCACAACAGTTTACAGACATTGTTTTCACAAGCTCATGGAGGACAATGTTTCCGCCAAAGATCTTGCACAGGGAATCCAGCTTACTTTGCTAGCATCCAGTGAACTTGAGAAGCAACAAGATCATGCCAACTCCTGAAATACACACAGAAAACAAAATTAATTCTGGTAAATAGCTAACTACAACAATCATCAAAACCTACCAAAGATGAACGTTCAGTATTCAATGCAACGGTCCAGCAGTTTGCAGTAAAACAGATTTCTATAAGACAAAGGGCTTCAAAGTAATAGTAAGTCTCTTCAACCAGTCATTAAACTTGGGGCTCAAAGCACCGAGGGCACCAATAACCATTGGAATTACATCTGCCTTAACATTCCAGAGTCTCTGGATCTCAATTAGTAAGTCTGTAATACTTTTCAAACTTTTCAACCTTTTCAACTTCTTTACTAACAACATTAGAGTCAAAAGAACATGAAAAGTCTACCAAAAAAGTATGTTTCTTTTTCTTCAACAATAAGATTAAATCAGGGCAATTGGTACTAGTAATAGCATGGGTAGCAGTGAAATTTTTTTTGGGATAAATATCACAAGTGTTGTATTGGAAATTTACCATTTCCGGGAAATTTACCATTTCCAATACAACAAGAGTGGTATTTATCCCAAATTTCACTGCTACCCATGCTATTCCCAGTTAATACCATACTCGCTGCATATACACATGCTGTGCATTAGCATTGCTATGTACGCAATTTGTCACTACTATATGTACTAAACATGCATCGACACTAATTGGCGCTACATTGTTAACATAAATTCTAGCCAATGAAATTACAATTACAACTTTTTCACTGCTGTCAGTGAAATACGGGATAAATTTCACTGCTACTATTGAGACTTTTGTATGGGCAGTGAAACAGGTATGGTATTAGCATGGATATAGTTCTGTCAGTTATAACAGTGAAGTCCCATAAATTTTCACACAGTCAGATTCTTCAACAGGTCTTGGATTATGTTTCCACCAATTTCTCACAACTGGGAAACCAAATTGTGAGCACAAACACTACTATAAGTGTCAGCCCACTTCATCATGACGCTTCTTATACAATGTGCCAGCCAAAGTAGAGCACCCTGAGACAATATGAGCCACAGTTTCAATACACAGGCAACATGATGGATCAGATCCACGTAAGATGGATGCATTTGTAGCTAATACTTAGTGTTTAGTGCCTGATCTTGAGCATGCAGCTAAAATTAAACTTTTTGTCTCAATCTTTATGTTGGAATGGACAAGCCATCCAAAAAGTGGGCACAGTTGTTATCATTCAAGTAAGACACGTATTGGCCATGTATACGTGCCATTATTATTATATTTATACCACGTTACATCTACCATATAATATATGTGAGTAGAAATAATTGCCACTGTTGTTGCTGTAGCTATGTCATCAGTTGAAATTTCGCGTTACACAAATAAAAGTAATAACTACTTGTACATTTAATTTGACAGTTTATAATATAAGCACACCTATTATGATAGCATAATTCTAAGCACATTATATTGTCTGAAGCAATAATCATAATGCTAGCACAATAGCCAGAAAATAATTATTCTTTCTTGTGTGTCAAAATGCATGTTATGAAAGAAGATCAGCATACTCTAATAGATCAAAAGAGCAATCATTGTTATTTTACATGTGTTTAATGAATAGCTATGTTCATTAGCTATTCATAGCTATAGTTGGACAAAACAAACATTTGAGCATAATAGGATGGTGCAGAGCCCACACGGATTGGCTCATTTATCCAACATAGCAATACATATTATTATAATCACCGTTGAGTCCCACTCTATCATGTAATGTCTAGCCTGCAGAAACCACATAAGTAAGTACTCAAACAGAATTATCGTAACTGAACACAACCTAGTACAATACTCCCATGTATTGTTTATTTTTGGGAAGTCAAGGGGAAACCACCATGTGTCACATTAGCAAACATACTGCAAGTGAAACTCCAGGACTAAACATATAAACTTGATTATTAGTTTGTCATCCCAGCCTGCACCTCCATTTTTCTTACCACATCATTCAAGGACTTTTTGTACCATTGGTGGTTACTCAGCACCTCTTGAAGTCGGTAACTATGTAGTTAGAGCAGTTTGAGGCATTCTGAGTTATGTGGACTATCTAAATCAAATAGCTATCTAGCTAATAAACTGAAAATCCAACCTACATTACTATGTATTTGAGTGTTGGAGGATGAGAAACTAATAATTAAGTTTATTTGGCCTCACTGTGAACTTTTATAATTAGGCTTTTGGCCTACTGTATGTTGTTGCACTATTCCAGTAGTTGTAGCATGTGCTCAAGAGGTTGTTTCAGTCGACAATGATCATAAAACATTAGTAGCTACAGGTAGTTGTCCAGAGATACAATGATACTCCTATGACACTCCTACAGAGGATATCAGAGAAAATTAGTTCACAAACGATAAGCACAAAAGTCAACTCTTTTGTAGCAATCGTTTATGGCTATAATAGATCACGAATATTGATTCAGTATATGAGCTATGTACAAATTTAATTTAATGTTGCATGTACTGGGTGTAAGTGTGCATGTAGTTGTGTGGGACACAGCTTGTACTGAAAAAACATAATATTTATGGGTGTTCACACCAAATTAAACATTGTGATATGGTTGCCATTGAATTGAAAGTTTCCCTTCCATTAAGTTATTTTGGGGTGGCTTAACAAACAGATCTGTTAACATGATGACATCATCTACAGTGCATTCAAAACAAATTCAATATCATTGATATCATTAATAATAATAATTAGTTTTCTACCTCATGTTGATCTGAGTTTGGACCGATTATTACATATAGGCAATCACATCTATGTCCAGTGTACCAAGCTATTCAAAAATTACATACAGACTTTGTAAATTTATATTAGTGTATATAGTACAAGTATAAGGAAATTAGGAATTTAATTCTAGGGATCAAACTTACCTTTTTTGTTATTCCGTAGCTTGTTTTACTTTTTCTTATTTGACCCATAATTCAACTTATTTTTTCTTTACTTTTCTAAGTTTACTTTCTTAATAACACAATTATGACTAATGAACCTGCGCATGCCGCATCAAAACAAGCAGTAGTGCCAGGCATGCATGTTACAAAAATTACTTTTGAGTCTGCACACGTGCCCCACAATCAATTACTAAATGACTATGATACTTCATCTTCAGCTATTTTCCACCTGTTACACAGAATTACAAAAGAGGAAAAGTACGAGATGTCTGTACAATCACTATGGAGTAATACAGATGGTAAGCACAATTGCTACCCATGCATTTCAAAATGGATGCTGTCATCAGTGTTATACAAGTTGACTAGACATGTACCTGTTAAGAAAACCATTTATTTTGATGCACACAGTACAGTAGGACTTGAAAATACAAAACGACTTCATCAACAACAGCTTGTGGCATGTGATAAACATGTGACTTGTGTTTTAACATTGTGTTTTAGTAGTTAAACATAGCTAACTACATGCATATGACACATGTATGGTTTATGAAAGTATAAATAACTTTCCTTACAATTCAAACGTAGTTGTCTAAAATTTGTTGCTACTGTGTTAAGGTACACATTGTCATTATGTGTACAAAAAGTGTTGCAATCATAATTGTAGTTTCTGTGATCTTCACAAAAGCTGAGGAACTAATTTCTAATGAAACCTTCCCTCAGGATATCACTATTTCTGGTTCAGAGTCAGTTTTTGAACAGGTAATTAAACCATGCTGTCTGATTGGTGACCATCACTTTTACTCATTGGATAGAGCACTACATAGCCTTACTAATGATTCCATTGTTAAAGTAATTGCATCAATTGCTCTGCTGAATTCAAAAGTCAGTATTAAAAATCTTGAGAATATTGCAATTGTTGGACACGGAACTCTCACTGTGAGCTGCAGTGGTATTGGAGCAATAAGTTTTTCCTTCTGCAACAATGTGACAATTAAAGATGTTGTTTGGGAGAATTGTGGCTCCAGCAATAAATCAACTTATCCAGGAATTGGCTTTCACAAATCATCGAACCTCACAGTACAAAACTGCAAATTTCATTCCTCAATCACACAGGCTTTAACTTTCTCAGAACCTTCAGGAAATATATACATTAGCAATTGTAAATTCACACAAAATGAACACAGTGGTCATGGTGCAGCAGTGGAGTATATATCTGCAGCAACAGCTCGTAACCAAACAAGGTTGATGATTGACAGGTGTGAATTCTCCAACAATGGAGCTGCTAAAAGTATTGTCTACATTAACAGTGTAGATAAACCACTTACTTCATACTTGCAAGATTCATTGTTTATTGGCAACAAAGGAGTACCGTTGTATGTTTCACATCATAAATTGCACATCCAAGGTGATCTAATTTTCAAACACAATTTAGCGGTTGCTGGTGGAGGAATTCTTAGCAGTGACTCGGTTGTTGTATTCAAAAGCACCTCTAATGTTACCTTTTACAGCAATTCTGCAATTACTAATGGTGGAGCAATGTTTATTAATGATTCCAGAATTCGTTTTGGAGAAAACTCAGTAATACATTTTGCAAATAATTTTGCTAAATTATTTGGTGGCACACTGTTCTCCATGAACAAGTCAGTTGTATCATTTGGTGGAAACACCATGGCAACATTTCACAGTAATAAGGCTGGTGAATGCGGGGGAGCTCTGCATTTTTCAAAAAGTAATTTATCATTTGATGAAAACTCCAAGGTAATATTTACTGAAAATGAAAGTAAATATGGAGGGGCAGTTTACTCTTATAATTCACAACTATCATTTGACAGAGACAAAACAGTGACAAGTGAAGTTAACAAAGCTATCATTAGTGGAGGAGTAATTTTCCCTCGGAAGAATTCCAGCATCACATTTAATAGTAACATAGGAGTAACATTTAGTGACAATCAAGCTCAATATGGTGGAGCAGTCTACCTTAGAAGCTATTCAATAATATCATTTGATGGACACACTAAAGTGATTTACAACAGCAACAAAGTCAACATAAGTGGTGGAGCAATTTATTCTGATGAGAAGTGTCACATCACCTTTGATAGTAACTCTATGGTGTTATTCTATGGCAACAGAGCTGCACGTGGAGGAGCAGTATTCTCTAGAGATTATTCTAACATAGCATTTGATGGAAACACGACAGTGACTTATGAAGGTAACAAAGCTAGAAAAAAAGGAGGAGCTGTTTATTCTAGTAGAAACAGCAATATCATGTTTGATCAGAACTCAAAAGTGACATTTACTGGAAATTTTGCTGTACTATCAGGAGGATCGGTGTACTCTGAAAGTTATTCTAACATATCATTCGATGGAAAAACCACAGTGAGTTTTAAAGGTAATAAAGCCATACTTTTAGCTGGAAGTATTTTGTCTAATGAGAAGTGTAACATAACATTTGATGGTAACTCAAAAGTGACATTTAGTAACAACAGAGCTCAAATCGGAGCAGCAATTTTCTCTCATAGTTATTCAAAGATGTCATTTGATGGAAACACCAGAGTGACTTGTGATGGTAATAAAGCTAGTAAAACTGCAGGGGCTATCCATGCTTTGGACAACTGCAGCATCACCTTTGATGGAAACTCAAAAGTGGTATTCAGTGACAATACAGCTTACTTTGGAGGAGCAGTTTACACTTGGATTAATGCAATAATATCATTTGATGGAAACACAACAGTAACATATAACAGTAATAAAGCCAGTGAAGATGGAGGAGCTGTTTATTCTAGTAAAAACTGCAATATCACATTTAATGGAAACTCAAAAGTGACATTTAGCAATAACAAAGCTCAAAAAGGTGGAGCAGTGTACTCTGGAGATTACTCAACAGTATTATTTGATGGAACCACATCAGTGTTGTATAAAGATAATGTAGGTGTTAATGGAGCAGCTGCTTATTATAGTGCAAACTCTGTCATCAGATTTGATGGAAACTCAACAGTGACATATAAACACAATGAAGCAAGTAACTTTGGAGGAGCTGAAAATTGCTTTATGCACTGTAACATCACATTTAATGGTGATTCAAAGGTGATATTTGGTGACAACAGGGCTAAACATGGTGGAGCAGTGAACTCTGAATTTTATTCAATAATACTATTTGTTGGACACACAACAGTGACGTTCTACAACAATAAAGCCAGCACAAATGGTGGAACAATTCATTCTCATGATAATTCTAACATCACATTTGACAAACACTCAGTTGTGACATTTTATGACAACAGTGCAACATATGGCGGAGCAGTGTTATCTACTGACCATTCTATTATATCATTTGATGGAAACACAACAGTGATATGTAAAGGTAACAAGGTTGGTGAATTTGGAGGAGTCATTGGGCTTTATAAACATAGCAGGATTACAGTTAATGGAAACTCAAACATCACTTTAAGTAACAATGAAGCTAAATATGGAGGCGCAGTGTTCTTTGGTGAGTATTCAGAAATATTGTTTGATGGAAATGGCACAGTGGCATGTAAAAGTAACAAAGCCAGTGAAAATGGAGGAGTTATAATCTCTAATGCAAACTGCAGGATCACATTTAATGGAAACTCAAATGTGTCATTTCGTGACAATGAAGCTACAGCAGGTGGTGCGATGTCTTGCAATAAGTATTCATATTTATTGTTTCAAAGAAATTCCAAAGTGGAATTTACAAATAATATAGCAAAAGATGGTGGAGCTTTGGAAATTCAGCAGTCAAACATGTATTTCACAATGGGTTCACTGGTAAAATTCAATGAAAATTCAGCTAACAGGAGTGGTGGAGCCATATATCTTGGTGATAATTATACAATAATAGTTGAAAGTGAATCTGATGTTATTTTTCATCAGAACAATGCTATCCGCTTTGGTGGAGCCATTTATGGTGAACTAAAGCAAACTAACCACAGCAAAGTCTTAATGAATACTACAAGTGTTGAATTTAGCAGCAATACTTCTCCTATGGGTGATAATGCTTACATGCATCTTCAAGCATCATGTGATGAAACTTGTTTGAATAGTAGCATTGTGGGATTAAATGTGACACACAATTTTCCTCCTCAACGGCTAGCTTTATATAACCCAGCCACCTGTGTCAATCCTACTGATACACTGAATGATTGCAATACCTACTTTGTTAATAATATAATGGTTGGTCAAAATATTAAAATCAATGCTTGTGCATTAAGCTTTCATGATCGACCTGCTGAAGGTGAGAATTTTGTGGTAAGTGGTGAAAGTCAACATCACAGACTTGATGGTACACGATTTGTGCCTATAGCCTGTAAGCTATTTGAAGGTGTCAGTGTGATAGGAGAGAAGATTTCTAATAAAACTAATTTCTCATTAACCATCACATCATATAGCAGTGAGATAGAAATATCTGTTGGACTAATAGCAGAACTATCACCGTGTCATCCAGGTTTCTTCTATGAACGCTCTACTGAACAATGTGTATGCTATGATGACAGTGATGTTGTGTCTTGTTCTGGTAGCACATCGACTATCAAAAGAGGCTACTGGTTTGGTGTTGTTGATGGTAAAAGAACATTGGCAGTTTGTCCCAACAATTACTGCAATTTTTCTTGTTGTGAAACAACTAATGGATTTCACCAACTTTCACCAGTGAGAACAAATCAGTGTAGTTCACACAGATCTGGTACTGCCTGTGGTAGTTGTGAAGAAGGCTACACTCTCTCATTTGATTCTGCAAAATGTGTAAGTGTCAACAAGTGTACAACATTTCAGACAGTTCTGGTGATCATGTTATCAGTGACATATTGGATAGCTTTGGTTGTCATAGTGTTTGTGGTGACATACTATCATATTGAGATAGGTTATTTCTATGTTATCACATACTATTACAGTATGCTGGATATTTTGCTGGATCAAAATTTGTATGCATCTCAAGAACTGTTTACTGTTGTTAGCATTATGTCTAGTGCAGCTAAAGTGACTCCACAATTTCTAGGACAACTTTGCTTGGCAAAGAATATTAGTGGGATTGATCAACAAGTCATCCATTACGCACATCCACTAGCTGTGACCGTCATTGTAGGAATAATATGCCTGTCAGCAAGGATGTCTTACAGGTTTTCAGCATTTGTAAGTCGGAGAATTATCCGCATCATTTGTTGTCTTCTACTACTATCATACACTTCTGTGGCCACAACCTCATTACTGCTATTGAGGTCACTGGCTTTTCATGATGTGGATAAAGTTTACACTTACCTGTCACCTAATGTAGAGTATTTTCATGGTCGTCATCTTCCTTATGGAATCATGGCAATATTGTGTACACTAGTGATTGTGATTGGTCTACCGCTTCTACTTCTATCTGAGCCTTTCCTGAATTGCAAAATCAACTTTACCAGGATAAAGCCATTGCTTGATCAATTTCAAGGATGTTACAAAGACAAATATCGCTCATTTGCAGCTTATTACATGATTTGTCGACTGGTGATCATTATCATCATCATCATCAATTCAGCCAATACTAACGCCACCCTTGCATTACTACTTGTCACCAGTACCCTTCTAGCCTTGACACAGCTGGTCACTAAGCCGTACAAACACAGAGCTCTTAACATTTTTGATGGCATTGTTTTACACATAATGATTTTTCCTTCAGTGATATCATTTTTTGACAGATTTAATACAGGATTGTTATCAGCAGTTATTACTATATTAGTCATACTACCCTTAATTGCATTTGTCACAATGGAACTGATTGTATATAAAGAGAACTTCAAGAAGATTATCGTACACTGTAAAATCAAACCTGTTACTACAAAAGACAACGATGAAGTACAACCGATCAGTGATATTGGTCTTGTTATCGATGATAATATGAGGAAGAACGCTACCATAGTAGACATGTGAGTATGTTATGGTGATTATGTATTATGAATGATACAAATAGTATTAAATTGTGAACTTATGAACACTGTATGTGTCATACATGTATGCATAACTGTCATACATTAGAAATTAAGTGTGAGGCTGTGAGTATCTGAATTTATAGTTCTCATCTAAACCAAAACATTTGAAAATTTTGTTCAATGATTTTAAAGATTGTGGATATTGTAACAGCCAAGAAATGCCTGCAGGCTGCCTGTAGCAAAGTTTATGTTGATTTGAAGGCCACAACTTTTTAACAGCTCATCAACTCTTAGAATGCCTTGGTTTTTACACTTGCTAATAAGACAATCACTTTTATGTGTACTCGGAAATTCTTTATACAGTAAGTTTTGATATTTAATGTGTAAGTAAAAAGTAGGTTGCATAATAGATACATTCTTTGATGGCAGTTCTATGGTGAGGGGAAGGAGGCACCGGCCCCCATGGAAAAAACTGAATTCCTTTAAAATGAGGAAAAAATGTATGGAATTATAGTTTGGAATTTTCAACCTTTAAAATTGCAAAACTCATGCAACTTCATCTCCAGACCTCCCGCCCAGAAATTTCTACTTCATAATACACCCATATTACACTCTGCAGACTCCTGTATGTCATGATCAGCTATATTTTTGCCACTGGTGTTAGGCTGTAAAGCCAGTGAAATTACCATAATAGGTCATATTGATTTTAGTGTTATTTAATCATGAGGCTATAAGCTTAGTTTATTGTTGAGAATGTATGCTTTTGACAATTGCTCAAAAATTACCCTACATATACTATGCTCATGAGAAATGCAATATTCTTAATTACAAGCATACATGTCACCATTAATTGTCATTCATCACTGTTAAACTATTTGATGTTTCAGCTATAAATAGTTGATGTCTTTCATTCTTTTAGCTCTAATTTTACCTGGTCTGAAAAAAATGGTCTTATAGCTTGGTGTAACTAATCACTGGACTGGCATATTTTTGGTTTTACACATTCTGGGGTTGGTTTTATTGAGTCTTGCTAGCCAAGGGCCTTCAGAAAAGTTGCAGTCTGCTCCTAAAATTATGAGTGTAAGGAGTGTAGTAAGCAAAAACTGATTTCTAGATTTCTAGTGACTTCACCTCTTTTTATTATGTTCTTCTACAGTACATATACCTAGCTATACTCCTTATCAGTATGCTGCAGGGAATGTGCTATAGTTATGATATATAGTCTTGGAGATAGTAGAAAGCTTGTACAATGCTAATAAATTTGGTTACATATTATAGTATGCCAACCAGCACATGTAAGAACTAATCTATCATGATAGCAGAAAAACCCTACAGCTGTGTAATGAGTTTGTATATAATATTATTGCATGTTGGAATGAATTTAGCTACAATAGACGGTCTTATATAGGAAAGATAGGTTGCGTCCCAGGGGTCTGGGCTATTTAGTTCAAGGATACAGTGTATTATAGGTAGGTAGCACAAATATAGTAAAATGATTTTTGGATAGCTATTGCTATATATTACAATCTCCAAAACACAATACTGAGAAGTGTATAAATGCTGTAGAGCATAACAAGTAGTAAGAAGTTAGTTTTTGCTTACTCCACTCCTCACACTAAGCATCATTTTAGTAGCAGAAGGCCCTTAGCAAGCAAGACTCAATAAAACTAACCTCAGAATGTGTAAAAACCAAAAATTATGTCAGTCCAGTAGTCCAGTCCAATGTTCCAGTCCAGTAGTCAAGTCTACCTACCTATTAGCAATACTCTTGCTATTAGCTATTCCTGTAATTTTAGTGGTATAATTGCCACATCCCTATTGGAAATCTAAAGAATCATTATTTAATATGTACTATGTTCATTCCCATTTTTTTTTAATATTGACAATTACTATTTATCCACATAACAGAAGGAGAGATTCTAATGATACAGTTGTGATTCATGATACTATGATCCACTATCGTGAACCCATTATGGAAGTGATCGATGATGATTACTGATCATGGACTACACAAACAGTAAAAGTACTAATGCAGTTACACATTCTTTTCAGTGTAAATATTAACCCTGCTACAATAATAATATAGCTGAGTATAATGTTTTGTTGCTTTTATTCTCTCTGTAAACTAGTAGCTAGTACAGTGGTTCACATGGTATTCAATTGTGACATTTTTGCATGTTTACAGTATTCCAATTATACTTGGATATGTACTCATTTCCAACACCACCTCTGCTTACAGTAACTCCATGAAAGCATCTAACATATCACTTAAACGCAATAATAAAGTCATAGTTGAACCCCACCATTAATAAGATATCAACCCGACGCTGAGGCGAATCCAAGGCCGAGGTGTAGATAACTAGAGATATCCTATGAATGAAGTTGGAGTTAAAATAACTTCTATATTGTATCCCACATTTTGAAGGAGTAAAGTTCACAAACAATGTGTCAATAAGCATGTACGTTGTGTATGGCTTCAGTGTTTATGAATATATAGTTTTACTAGTGTAAAATTAATTTATAAAATTAAAACCTGGGAATAGAGATCGCTGAAAAAAGTAAAGAAACAAGAGTCAAACAAGCCAGTATGCTAAACACACAGAGATCTCTATTTGGACTCAATGGATATGGTAGAAACTAAGGAAAAAACAGTAATTTCTCCACAAATTAGGGGCAGGTAAGTACTGAGAATGCTTATATAAATGTTTATTTTAGTCCAAATAGAGATCTCTGTGTGTTTAACATGCTGGCTTGTTTGTATGTAACTATAGGCAGTGTGTAGCATGCTGTGGTCAGAAATAGTATGGCTTCAGATTTGTGCAGCTGTGTGATCACAGTAAGTCAAGTACACAGTGGTACCAACAACATTGTTGCTGGTATGAACTTAATACTGTGGTTAAATATAGGTAATGATATAAGGTTTCCAAATGAACGTGTTAACATGAATAGATTGGATACTTATTAACACAATTCACACGTTGGTTATCCTTAGGGACCCGCCGATTATGCTCATAATTTTACCTATTATGCTATGCTACACTGCTCAAAAATTTACCTATTATGCTTAAATTTATGCTCAATACTTACCCATTATGCTCAAATTATGCCCAATTATTTATGCCTCAGTTCTCATGCTCTACTTATAATTTTCAGTTTATGGATAAATAATAAGTGGCTGAAGCACAAACTTACTTGTCAAACTGTATATTACAGAGAAGATCGATATACTCTAATAGAACAGTCAGCTATGTGATTGTTCTATTAGAGTTACTGACTGTTCTATTAGAGTATATCGATCTTTCTGTTATAGCTATTTTGATAAGCAAGGATTCATACTATTACACAAATATTCTACCCATTATGCTAGCATTATGCTCAATGCTTTCAGGCACCTATTATGCTCATAATTATGCCAGCATAATCGGCGGGTCCCTAGTTACCCTTGCAGAAACTAAGTCAGAAGATCAATGGCAAAGTGAACCTAAAAAAAGCAAATTTGCTTGAGAATGTTATCATTGTAATATGCATTTAAAAATAGGTCATGGACATGAAGGAAGGCACAGGAAGGAAAGTTATGTAGTTTTTATCCCCAAAAAATGCTCACCTTTTGCTGTAGCCTAGTGGGAAAAGAATAATAAGAAAAAGAAGATGAACAAAATGGCATTTTTCAGATATTTTTTAAAATGCTTTTATTGTTCCTTTTGACTTCATATTTTCCAGCGGACCTATACTTCTTCCACATTAACTTCTAAGGCTTCTTTCGTGGTTGGGTGAGTTTCCTAAGGTGGTGTTTAGGTGTGTGTTCTATTAGGATTTTTGCCAAAAACAGGTGATCTCTATTATGAACCACTACCATGGTTCATGATAGTGTCCACGCGTATAGCTTTAATTTGCTTTGATTGCACTTCTTTCAAGTGAATGTGTCACATGAATATATGTTGTCATATATTTACTGGGGTTTAACTATCATTTAACTCCCAGTTATTTACTTTGGTGTATGGCTTCAGTGGGATAGAATACCTACGTATCTTCTTTTTTATTCTAAAGCCAGATTATGAAGGACGTACTGAGCAGATGGTGACTACAATTAGGCAGAAACTAAACGGCGATGTATTATATAATCATTAATGTGACCTAGTCTGGGGAAACAAATGCCAATTTTAAGTATTTGGTACATTGTAGCTTGGCAGTGGTTGAAGCTATGTGTACCAAATTTTCACATGTTTTATAAAAAAATTCCTTACCTTCCAGAGCATCCACTGTGCATTTGCAAGTAGCCAACAACTAAGTTTCCCATTATTTTAGATTATAGGTATGGGCCATCCATGTAGGCGTCAAAACCACCTGGCTAAAATGAAAGGATACTTACAGCACAGGTCTTTATTCATCACCACGGAGCTGTGCAGCCACATACAGCCATCCCCAGCCTGGGCTGACCAGAGCTCCATTAAGGCCCCAGACTATATATTCAATTGCAAGGAAACAATACACTGATGTTTGTTAACCCTGTATGTATACATATATATAGAGATATATATTAGCTGAATATATAATGCAAATACTTAACTGTATGCTACTGTAGCTACATGATGATGACTGACTTGATATACATAAAAGTTTAGTAATATGTGATATTAAGCACCACCTCTAATTATGGTGTTAGCTATTCATATAATGGATTTATTATTTCCTTGCAACTGAGTGTAGATCTGTAGCAGTGGTGATTCTAGACCTGACCTACAGGGGGGCCAAGTAGGGAACAGCATAACTTTGTTGTTTTGCTATAATATAAAGTAGAATTTCAGGGGGGTCTGGGGGTGCAACCCCAGAAGCTGCTGGATTTTTGTAATTTAAAGGCTTGAAAACAGCCTAAAATTTATGCTAAAAATATGAAAATAACAATGCCAATCTATACTGCAACTGATGTAAAAAAAATTTATTTTTCAGCAGCCCCCCTTAGAATCGCCTATGATCTGTAGTGCACCAATGCATAAACTACCACAAATTGACTTTTTTGAAGAGCACATAATCTCCAAGGTGGCAAGGTCCATTGAGTAATCAATACTGGACCTGGGTGGCCTCGAACCTGCAGCCATCCGATTTACGCTCAAACGCTTACAGGAGTCTACCGGGTGGTCAGGATGTTTTCTCCTTGTTATTTTCATGTAACTATATCCATAGGAATTCTAGAGAGTAACTCATTATCTCAAAGTACCCCAAGTAGAACCAAATGGACACTAGTTTATTTATTAATGCTTTACAGCACAAGTGCTGAAGGTCTGTAGGACACCTGGTCCTACAGCCTGCTCAAAGACTTCAGCTACTTAAGGTGTGTTTGAAAAGTTGGAGAAAGGAGAAAAAATCCATGACTGGACCTAGGTAGCCATCCGATTTATGCTCAAACGCTTACAGGAGTCTACCAGGTGGTCAGGATGTTTTCTCCTTGTTATTTTCATGTAACTATATCCATAGGAATTCTAGAGAGTAACTCATTATCTCAAAGTACCCCAAGTAGAACCAAATGGACACTAGTTTATTTATTAATGCTTTACAGCACAAGTGCTGAAGGTCTGTAGGACACCTGGTCCTACAGCCTGCTCAAAGACTTTAGCTACTTGTTACCCAAGTGGACGGTTAAAACATAAACATACAGTGATATATACGTGTCACTATATATACTTCATCCATTGAATCTGAGTACAGATCTGTGCATATTTGGCTTGTTTGACGTTTTTTTTTGGCTACCTCTATTTGCTACGTATCAAGACAGTGGCGGATCTAGGAATTTATAAAGGGGGTTTCCAGTTTAGAAGGTGGAGATATATATTGACATGAGATACGCAAACGTTTGCACTACATCGTCTGGTTTGGTAAGGTGAGACCAAAAAAAAAAAAAAAAAAAAAAAAAAAGGTCACAGCCTAGTAATAGTACATAAAATATATTAAAAACTTCCTACACACTACTTTAGTAGCTACTGTGACTGCTCTAATTACAGTATCTCGATCGAGACGCACGCCGCGATAATTAAAACATTTAATTGTTACGCAATCATTTTTCAAAGGGGGTTTCCGTGGAAACCAATGAAACCCCCCTGGATCCGCCACTGCAAGACACACGGTAGTGTGTCGTGCGGCCCAAGAAGTCGGCGCGCCACACCGTGAGTATATTAACAGGAAGAAAGAAAACGCAATTTTCACACCTATGTAGCTCTGTGATCCCTTATCCGATTGGAACCAAATTTGCTACAGCCATGCCGCCCAGTTAGGGGAGTCTACATACCACATTTGAAGAAAATCGCTCCAGCCATTTCCGAGATACGAGCGAACAAAAGTTCGTTTTAATTTCTTCATTTTTCTCTTCTTCATTTCGCACACTTCGCGCAAAATTCGCCATAAAACACGAATTCGTCCTCGAATTGGGCTGAAATTTGGCACACTTAAAGGGCTCATTAAGGCGGATCTCCGTACCAACTTTGGTAGGAATCCGATGAACATTCACGGAGTTATGACCGATTATTTGCGTAAAATAAGGTCGAAGGTCTGTCACGCCTACAGGGTAAACCCCTTGGAGGTATCAGTTGCAAATTGATATGTAGATGGAGCAACCATCGTAGGAGTGCCTTTTTGTGGTTTGAAAGGAATTGGGATAAAGACCATGGAAATATGACACAAAACCCAACCTGTGTCAAAATTACGCGATCGATTTTTATGAATAAAAAAATTATTAGTTCTCGTGTCTACCAGGCAAACCGCTTAGAACAACGAGCTGAAAATCAGTATGTAGCTGAAATAATCATCATAGAAGGTCCTTGCAGTAGGACAGAAGAATCGGATTACAAAACACTGAGTTATGATTCGAAAGGTAACTACGTGCAGATGCGAGATCGAGATACTCTAATAGAACGGTCACCCAGCTGCATTTATAATTTACTCAGTTATATTACATTGCAAGTTATTCTGTAGGGAATTCAGCTACAAACAAGTCACCCTGTAGTCAGATCAGCTAGAAGAAGGTACCTAATAGAGAGTTCAGCTACAAAGAAGCCATCATGTAGAGAGTTCAGCTCAAATAAATCACCCTGTAGAGAATTCAGCTACAAACAAATTGCCCTGTAGAGTGATCAGCTAGAAGAAGTTACCTTATAGAGAGTTCAGTTACAAAGAAACAATCATGCAAAGAGTTTAGCTGCAAACAAATCACCCAGTAGAAAGTTCCGCTATGAACAGATCACACTGTAGAGAGTTCAGTTAGAAACAAGTCATCCTGTAGAGAGATCAGCTAGAAGAAGTCACCTTGTAGAGAGTTCAGTTACAAAGAAACCACCATGTAAGAGAGTTCAGCTGCAAACAAATCACCTGTAGAGAGTTCAGCTAGGAACAAGTCACCCTGTACAGAGATCAGCTAGAAACAAGTCATCCTGTAGAGAGTTCAGCTAGAAGAAGTTACATTGTAGAGAGTTCAGCTATAAAGAAACTATCATGTAGAGAGTTCAGCTGCAAACAAATCGCCCTGTAGAGAATTCAGCTACAAACAAATCGCCCTGTAGAAAGATCAGCTAGAAGAAGTTACCTTGTAGAGAGTTCAGCTACAAACAAGTCACCCTGTAGAGAGATCAGCTAGAAACAAGCCACCCGTAGAGAGTTCAGCTAGAAGAAGTTACATTGTAGGGAATTCAGCAGTTCAGCTGCAAACAAATCACCCTGTAGAGAATTCAGCTACAAAAAAGTCGTCCGGTAGAGAGGTCAGCTAGAAGGATCACCTTGCAGAGAGGTCAGCTACAAAGAAATCACCCTGCTTCATCTTTTCTTCTTCCTGTGGTAAAGAAAAAAATGATAGGTTAAAAAGCCCTAAAGCCAGCCATAGGCCGGCTTTGGGGTATACAAATACAAAAAGAAGTGAAATCTAATCCAAAACAGCCAAGCTGTAAAAAAAGAGTGCGGCCCTCAGAAAGGCTATGGTGAAAAAAGATGTGAAATCCAAGGTGGCAGCCGAGAAATGGCTGTGATGGTAGGTTAATGGTAAAAATTTTAATAATGACAATTCAGGTGAATTTTGTGCCAAGACCAAGCGGCACCAAATTCACCTGAATTGTTGTTATTAAAATTTTTACCATCACAGCCATTTCCTGGCTGCCATGCACCTTGGATTTCACATCTTTTTTCACTATACCCTTTCTGAGGGCCGCACTCTTTTTTTACAGCTTGGCTGTTTAATTATACAAAGAGAAATGGGTGAACTTGAAAGTGTTGCATCATAACTTAACGATATTCAGGGGTATATACTCTCTTCAGTGTATGTATAAACTCAGAGTATGTACTCGTAAGTCATTGATTGTGTGCATATATAATTTTTTAAATCAAGACATGATAGCAGCCAATGTGGGAACCCGACAGACAAGCATGTATTTTACAGGAACCAAGAAAATGCTACTTTCATCAGTTTCATGTATCCATAGCTCGATAGCATCTGAACAGAAAATAACCATGTTTGCTACGGAAACTACCTCAGGGTATGTTCCAAATTTGAGCTGAATCTGTCCAGCTGTCATGGAGATATGCATCTTCAAAGTTTGTATTATTTTCCTGTGCCTTCTGCTTCTACTTTGCAACACTTAGAAAATCGCCATAACTCGTTGTGCTTCAGTCAATTTACAGGGTACTTCATGTTAGATGATTATGGTGTGATAATTTAAATGATTGGCATTAACATCATTCCAGTCATTTCTTGTCTGCCACCTTTGATTTCACAACTTTTTAACCTTGGTTTTTTGGGGGACTGAACTCTTTTTTAATGGAGTGGCTATTTTGGTATAGATAACAGTTACTGTAGCTCAACTGTTTTCTAATGGATAAGTGATACTGTATGTAAAGCACTAGACTACAAAACTTTACATAGCTTTGGATAACAAGGGTATGGATAAATAAGGGTCTGCTGAAAAATAAATTCTTACTATTCAACCATGCTTGTGTGATCTGTATAAGTATAAAGGTGTATTGACTTCCAGTTTAGCTAGTTCAATGATAATGATTTCCCATGCTACAATTATTGGTATGTGTACTTGGAATAATCGTTTTGAATTTTCAGATTCACAACTACTAGCTAAGCTGCTGATGAGCCTCTGTCCCTGTGTGTTGACTGACACACAAAGACTAAGGATTATTACGTTAAATTTTATCAAGCTTGTACTTGCATTTTCTGATTTGTGTAGTCCTTCTTGCCATATGTGCTTCATTGAAGAACCATGTTGTTATGAAAATGATGTAACTAGTGAATTCCCACCATTCTTTGTGTGGTACTATAAGTCAGTCATATTAACTGATTGTGTACAAAAAAAATGGCAACTGTACCATCTAAAGATATCCTACTACATTACACAAAGGATGCATGTAGCTTACTAACAAAGTTTCTACAATACAACAGTAATACTGAGTGAGAGTTACTAGGCAGTACATCCTACTTTACGTATTTTCATTTCAGCAAATGATGGAACATGATATTTGTCGCCTAGGTGAATAAATGCAGCAGACAGTGGTCCTGCATAGTTGTAGTTTAGGTTGATAGTAAAGCAACTAGAATGCCACCATCCACCTGTACCACCTACACCACGTTGATCAACTGCACAATTTCTGCTACTGCGGTCATTATCTCTATCACGAGTGGTGAATTCTTGTCCACTTAAAGGATATGCAGTAAATGGGTCTATACGAGTAATTCCAGTAAATCCTGATATACTTAGTATATAGTTTGTACTTGGTGATCCCACACTGAAGTGATTGTAGTGGAGATAAGTGTCAGTTCCATTGGCAAATGTGAGGTCTATCCATAGTTCCCATTGTCCTTTACTGGTTAAACAGTGTAGGGAGTGTAGTCCGTACCAAAATTCTGAGCGGAGATTACCAAATCCTAGTTCATATTCCCACCAGAATCTATTGAAGTCTTCATTAACACCTTGTATTCTCCTCTGGATTACTATCCATCCTCCACCATTAGTTAGTGTGTCACAATATCCTTGTGCTGTATGTCCTGATGTGGTTGTTGAGCAGGGGTCCCTGATGGTGTATATTCCTGGAGATGGTCTCTTTGTAGCAAAGTAGTTACCTTTAGCTGTAACACTACAGCAGTTATCTATCACAGATCCATCAACTGTTGTAACACTAACTAGAATTAGCACTGTTATAACAGTTGTAACAACAATCATTGTCAACTATCAACTTTATTGCTACTAAAAGATTGATGGAAATGATTCCTAGTCAGTACATCACATAATTTTATAGTCTTTTATGCTTCCTAATAAGGTCATTTTAGGATGATTTGTATGATGTTTAATATTGCAGTTTATTCCCATATTTGGGTTATATGTGTGTTCATGTAGGCAAAAGTTACCCACAAGATTAGTTGTAATGACAATTTTATTATTGCAATAAAGGTATTTACCCTAAAAGCGATCTTTGTATAGAAGGGTGACTTTTGGTGAAATCATAATGCTATTACGGAAACCAGTAATGTAACTATTGTGTCAAAAGCCATTAGTCAGTCTGTCTGGTCACGGTGTTATGGATCATTTTCTCAATAACAATATGACAGGTACCTAAGCTAGCAGGTCTATATACATCAGTACAAGTGGAAGTGGTCAAATGATTACTCCTACTTGTTATATAGCACATTAAAGTTTTACTATTACAACTGAATTTTTTACAGCCTGAGTAACTGATGTAGATGCACTGCAGTTGTACTTGTAATGATTGGCTTGTTAGCACAGCGACCACTCCCCTTAATACTTATAATAATCTGTTCTCTACAGAACAACATGGTGACTACCATATTTACTTGGTTAAACACTGTGGTATTTATTATCTTCGTTTTGAAGATCAATGTGGCAACTATCTACCACTTGATGCTCGAAAACAATATTGTAGCCCTTATTTTAAAAATTGATTGTTGCACCCCTACAGTACAGCTACTATTGAAGGTGCAGTGTTTATCTAAGTAAATAGGATATGCCCTTTAAAGATTTGTCAGTACACTTACAATGACTCGCTCAATGATTTATTCATAGGATACCTCTATGAGAGTACCTGTAGTCAACAGCAAGATTGAGATACTATAACAGAAAAAGTAAACAAACTAGTTTAATAATTTAAAACATGAAGGAGGATTCCAAGAAATAAAAATAAAGTGAAAGAAGTTATATGTAGTGCAACATATCATCACATAAGCAGAAAATTTGACAGGGAATTAGATTTGGCAGTTGGTGAATTTTCAATGAAATTATCAAATTTAAATCTGCCAAATAGCCAGCCAGTTACATAACTTTTAAGTGATGTTAGGTGTGATGTTTGCTGTGTAGCACATGTATCTGTCACTTGCTGAACTCATGGCTCTTTTGAAGTACTTCAAGAAGACAAAGAATAATGAGAGGTAGGAATCTATACCAATGAGCACTTGACCACTAACAAAAGCAATCAAGCCTGAGATCAAAAACATGGAGAAATTCATGGAAAGACCTGTATCATACTGTGACAAAGACATCGGAAGATATGCTACTGAGCATGGTCCAATAGCTGTAGCCAAACATTTCTCCAAAATTCTCAGATTTTTTGTGCCAGAGGCATCTGTGAGATGTTTCAAAAAAGAGTGCTTGAATACTTGTGCGAGCTAAAAGCAAGCGTATAAAAGTTAGAAATACAAAACCAATTAAAAATCTACCCATGAAACATCAGGGAAGACCGCTTTTATCCCAAGAGGAAACCAATCTTGCAGTATGGAAATGCATTAAATCACTGAGGTCTGTTGGTTCTTCAGTCAATACGTGGGTGGGAGCCATTACACCCAGGATATTCGAAAGTGCAAGGGGGTATTCATCTACCTCAATAAAACATAATACAAGGAGTGTAACTACTAACAAAGTTTTTAAAACACAACAGTAATAGTGAATGAGAGTTACTAGGCAGTACATCCTACTTTACGTATTTTCATTTCAGCAAACAATGGATTGTACCATTTGTCACCAAGGTAGATAATCCCAAATAGTCCTGCATAATTGTAGTTGAGGTTGATAAGAAAGCAATCAAAAGCCCACCATCCACCTGTAGCATTAGGACCATGTCCATTAACTGCACAATTTGCATGCCAACGCTTGTCGTTATCTCTGTCGTGAGTGGTGAATGGTCGCCCATTTAATCGATGCCCACTAAATGGTTCAAATGGAGTAATCCCAGTAAATCCTGATATACTTAGTGTATAGTTTGTACTTGGTGATCCTACACTGAAGTGATTGTAGTGGAGATAAATGTCAGTTCCATTGGCAAATGTGAGGTCTATCCATAGTTCCCATTGTCCTTTACTGGTTAAACAGTGTAGGGAGTGTAGTCCATACCAAAATTCAGTTTGGAGATTACCACATATTCCCACCAGAATCTATTGAAGTCTTCATTAACACCTTGTATTCTCCTCTGGATTACTATCCATCCTCCACCATCAGTTAGTGATCAGTTAGTATATCACAATATCCTTTCACTGTTGCTATGTTTCCTGATGTGGTTGTTGAGCAGGGGTCCCTGATGGTGTATATTCCTGAAGATGGTCTCTTTGTAGCAAAGTAGTTACCTTTAGCTGTAACACTACAACAGTTATCTATGACAGATCCATCAACTGTTTTAGCACTAACTAGAACTAGCACTGTTATAACAGCTGTAACAACAATCATTGTAAAAGCAGTACTTAAAATTCTTCCATGAAAAGTTCAAGCTAATTCTGTCAAGCAATAACAATCTAATGTTTGAAGTTTTTGCTCTACTCCCTAATAAGGTTGGTTAGGGTGGCTTGTACAATGTTCTATATATAATGATGCGCATATATGGGTACCTTGTATATTACTATTTTATACTTAAAAGTCCCTCCCATTCTTGTTTACACTTCTAAACCAACAGGTGGGATGATGAATGTATTGGTTAACCACAATTCCTGTTTGGCAACTATCTTAATTAACGTGTTTATACTTGTAGTACATTGAAGTACATTTCATCTTTTATCTACAGCCAGTTGTGTGGTGTTGTGGTTTTGTATATATATCCTGAACTATACTAATACAACTCTCCACACATCATTATGTTGTTACACATATTAAACTACTAGCAGCAGTTCATGGAAGTTTGGTTACCTGAAATTAAAGCATGAAGTAATTTTCTTACCTTGTGTGTATCACCTAAAGTATATTGTATGCCCTGTATCTCCAACTCCCTTCTCCCTTTTATAAATATCATTTACACAGTAAAATGCTTTGGTGTATGTTAAATGTAAAGTTAGTTTATGGTTTGTTGAGGTTCACTGAAGTACCACGTTGACACAGTAACAGCAACTATCATCATCATGGACACCATTAGTAATCAACACATGATGACTGGTCTGTAATGTATACAGTTACTCAGGCCATGCAATTAACCAAAGTTAAGCTTGAGATCAAAAACACAGATAAATTTAGGGGAAGACCTGTATCATACTGTGACAAAGACAGGGCTGACATTGGAAGATATGCTACTGAGAATGGTCCAACCAAACACTTCTCCAAAATTCTTACACTTTTATATCAGAGACATCTGCAAGATATAAATAAACTAATGTCTATTTGGTTCCACAAGGGGTACTTTGAGATAATAAGTCACTCTCTAGAGTTCCTATGGATCAAGACACACGGTAGTGTGTCGTGCGGCCCAAGAAGCCGGCGCGCCACACCGTGAGTATATTGACAGGAAGAACGAAAACGTCATTTTCACACCTTTGTATCTCGGTGATCGCTTATCTGATTGGAACCAAATTTGCTACACAGTTGCCCGCCAGCCAAGGGAGTCCACATTCCAAATTTGAAGGAAATCGCTCCTGCCATTTCCGAGATACGAGCTGCCAAAGTTTCGTTTTTTTTTTTCTTCGTTTTTTTTTTCTTCTTCTTCTTCGTCTTTTCGCACACTTGCAAAAATTGCTATAACAAGCAAACGCGTACTCCGATCGCCTTGAAATTTGGCACACAGACAGGGAGTCCAAAGGCGAATCCTAGCATCAAATTTGGTACAAATCCGATGAATGGTTCAGGAGTTATGACCGATTATTCGCGTAAAACAAGATCGATTTGTTGTCACGCCTACAGGGTAAACCGCTTCATGGAATGAGTTGAAAATTGCTATGTAGATGGAGTAACCATCGTAGGAGTGCCTTTTGGTGGTTTGAAAGGAATCGAGATAAAGACCACGGAGATATGACACAAAACCCAACCTGTGTCACAATTACGCGATCGATTTTTATGAATAAAAAAGTATTAGTTTTCACGCCTACTAGGCAAACCGCTTAGAGCAATGAGCTGAAAATCGGTGTATAGCTGGAATAATCTTCATAGAAAGTCCTTGCAGTAGTACAGAAGAATCGGATTACAAACCACTGAGTTATGATTCGAAAGCCAACTCCGTGTAGCAAATGCGAGATCGAGATACTCTAATACAACAGTCACCCTAATAGAGCATTCAGCTAATTTATTTACTCCATTATAGAATTTTATTACATCACAAGTTATTTTGTAGGGAGTTCAGCTGCAAACAGTTAATCTTATAGACAGTTCAGCAAGAAGACAGTCACCATGTGGAGAGTTAAGCAAATAATACCACTATAGAGATTCAGAACATTATAAGTCACACTGAAGAAAGTTCAGCTATAAACAAGTCATGCACTGTGTAGAGAATTCAGCTACAAGTAAGTCACTCTCTAGAGAATTCAGTTACACAGAATTCTGCTACACACAACTCACTGTGGAGAGAGTTCAGCTACAAACAAATTACCCTTTAGAGTGATCAGCTACAAACAAAACACTTTGCAGGGTGTTCAACTGCAACAAATCAATTACCTTTAGAGCGATCAGCAATGAACAAATCAACACAAATCTACCTGTAGAGAGATCAGCTAGAAACAAACCACCCTGAAGAGAGTTCAGCTACAAAAAATCACCCTGTAGAGACATCAGCTAGAAACTAGACACAATGTAAGGAGTTCAGCTACAAGCAATCACCCTGTAGAGAGTTCAGCTAAAACAAATCAACCTGCAGAGAGATCAGCTACAAACAAATCACCTTATAGAGAGTTCAGCTACAAACAGATTACCTGTAGAGAGATCGGCTACAAACAAATCAACCTGCAGAGAGATCAGCTATATACACACAAATCAACTTGTAGAGAGATCAGCTACAAACAAATCACCCTGTAGAGAGATCAGCTAGAAACTACACACAATGTAAGGAGTTCAGCTACAAACAAATCACCCTGTAGAGAGATCAGCTACAAACTAGACACAAAGTAAGGAGTTCAGCTACAAGCAAATTACCCTGTAGAGAGTTCATCTACAAACAAATCAACCTGTAGAGCAATCAGCTAGAAACAAATCACCCTGAAGAGAGGTCAGCTACAAAAAATCACCCTGTAGAGAGATCAGCTAGAAACAAATCACCCTGAAGAGAGGTCAGCTACAAAAAAATCACCCTGTAGAGAGATCAGCTACAAACAAATTGCCCTGTAGAGAGATCGGCTACAAACAAATCGACTTGCAGAGAGATCAGCTACACACAAATCAACTTGTAGAGAGTTCAGCTACAAACAAATTACCCTGTAGAGAGATCGGCTACAAACAAATCAGCCTGTAGAGAGTTCAGCTAAAACAAATCAACCTGCAGAGAGATCAACTACAAACAAATCACCTTATAGAGAGTTCAGCTACAAACAAATTACCCTATAGAGAGATCGGCTACAAACAAATCAACCTGCAGAGAGATCAGCTACACACAAATCAACTTGTAGAGAGATCAATTACAAACAAATCACCCTGTAGAGAGATCAGCTAGAAACTACACAAAATGTAAGGAGTTCAGCTACAAATAAATCACCTTATAGAAATTTCAGCTACAAACAAATCACTCTGTAGAGAGATCAGCTAGAAACTGGACACAAAGTAAGGAGTTCAGCTACAAGCAAATCACCCTTTAGTGAGTTCAGCTACAAACAAATCAACCTGCAGTGAGATCACCTACAAAAAAGCACCTTGTACAGAGTTCAGCTACAAACAAATTACCCTGTAGAGAGATCGGCTACAAACAAATCAACCAGTAGAAAGATCAGCTACACACAAATCAACTTGTAGAGAGATCAGCTACAAACAAATCACCCTGTAGAGAGATCAGCTAGAAACTAGTCACAATGTAAGGAGTTCAGCTACAAGTATATCACCCTGTAGAGAGTTCAGCTAAAACAAATCAACCTGCAGAGAGATCAGCGACAAATAAATCACTTTATAGACAGTTCAGCTACAAACAAATTACCTTGTAGAGAGATCGGCTGCAAATTAATCAACCTGCAGAGAGATCAGCTACACACAAATCAACTTGTAGAGAGATCAGCTACAAACAAATCACCCTGTAGAGAGATCAGCTAGAAACTAGATACAATGCAAGGAGTTCAGCTACAAGCAAAATCACCCTTTAGTGAGTTCAACTACAAACAAATCAACCTGCAGTGAGATCACCCACAAAAACGCACTTGTACAGAGTTCAGTTACAAACAAATCACCCTGTAGAGAGATCAGGTAGAAGAATTCACCTTGTAGAGAGTTCATTTACAAAGAAACCATCATATAGAGAGTTCAGCTACAAAGAAATTACCCCGTAGAGAGTTCAGCTAGAAGAAGTCACCTTGTAAAGAGTTTAGCTACAAAGAAACCATCATGTACAGAGTTCAGCTACAAAGAAACCAGCTGTACAGAATTCAACTACAAACAAATCACCCTGTATAGAGATCAGCTAGAAGAAGTTACCTTGTAGATAGTTCAGCTACAACAATTCACCCTGTAGAAAGATCATACTAGAAGAAGTCACCTTGTAGAGTGTTCAGTTACAAAGAAACCATCATGTAGAGAGTTCAGCTGCAAACAAATCACTCTGTAGAGAGTTCAGCTACAAAGAAACCGCCATGTAGAGAGTTCAGCCTAATACAAACCACCTAGTAGAGAATTCAACCACAACAAATCACCCTGTAGAGAAGAAGTTACCTTGTAGAGAGTTCAGCTACAAAGAAACCACCATGTAGAGAGTTTAGCTGCAAACAATTCACCTGTAGAGAGTTCAGCTAGAAACAAATCACCCCGTAGAGAGATCAACTGGACGAAGTCACCTTGTAGAGAGTTCAGCTACAAAGAAACCATCATGTAGAGAGTTCAGCTGCAAACAAATCACCCTGCAGAGAGTTCAGCTACAAAAAAATCACCCTGTAGAGAGTTCAGCTAGACGAAGTCACCTTATAGAGAGTTCAGCTACAAAGAAACCATCATGTAGAGAGTTCGGCTATAAAGACACCACCATGTAGAGAGTTTAGCTGCAAACAAATCACCTGTTACAGAGAGTTCAGCTACAAAGAAACCATCCTGTATATAGTTCAGCTACATTTCAAGTCACCCAGTAGAGAGATCAGCTGCAAGAAAAATCCTGTGGGGAATAATGAGCATGTAATAAATATATGTATATAATTTGTATAATTACTAATAAAATCAAAAATAATTGAAGTACTAAAATTCTTCTTTAAGTTCTTTTTTTCTTCCTGTGGTAAAGAAAAAAACACATAGGTTAAAAAAGCCCCAAAGCCAGCCATAGGCCAGCTTTGCAGTATACAAATACAAAAAGAAGTGAAATCTAATCCAAAACAGCCAAGCTGTAAAAAAAGTGTGCGGCCTTCAGAAAGGCTATGGTGAAAAAAGATGTGAAATCCAAGGTGGCGGCCAAGAAATGGCTGTGATGGTAGGTTAATGGTAAAAATTTTAATAATGACAATTTAGGTAAATTTTGTGAAGTGGCACAAAAATTCACCTGAATTGTCGTTATTAAAATTTTTACCATTAACCTACCATCACAGCCATTTCTTGGCCGCCACCTTGGATTTCACATCTTTTTTCACCATAGCCTTTCTGAGGGCCGCACACTTTTTTTACAGCTTGGCTGTTTTGGATTAGATATATATATACTTGAAATTGACAAGGAGAAGATATCCTGACCACCCGGCAGACTCCTGTAAGCGTTCGAGCGTTAATCGGATGGCTGCGGGTTCGAGGCTGCCCAGGTCCAGTCATGGATTTTTTCTCCTTTCTCCACCTTTTCAAACACACTTTCTGTAACAACTTTAAACAGGCTGTAGGACCCCTACAGACCTTCAGCACTTGTGCTGTAAAGCCTTAATAAATAATAATAAATAAAAAGATGCTTCAAAAAAGAGTATTTACATGAGCTAAAAATTTGAATACAAAGCCAATTAAAAAGTTGTCTACGAAATGTCTGGAAGGACTGCTTTTAAGAAGAAGCAAATCATGTATTAGGGGAGTCATTAAGGTATGTCGGTTCTTCAATCAATACGTGGGTGGAGCCATTTTACTTAAGTGATGTCCAGGATATTTGAAAATGCAAGTGGGTCAAGAAATTCTGGGCTATAGCTCTTCTATTTAGAATGACTTTTGTGAGGCGAAAGAGTAGCAACACAGGTTAAATGGTTCCAATTTCCAAGTAAATTCATCTACCTCAAAGTAGGCTTCTTACGTAAATGATATTTGTGCAAGGTAATTATGAATGGTATACCAGATGGTTTGATTTTCAACTGTGACCACACAGGCATCCATTTGCTGCCAGTTGATGACTGGACAATGGCAGGGTAGCAAGAATGTGGCTATCAAGGGATCTGATGATAAATGACAAATAACTGTTGTTCCGGCTGATAGATGTCATCCGGCAGTTAAATTTCCTGAAGGTTGGGATATGCACACTTCAAGCCACTAGTCAAATAAAGTGTCATCGATTTATTTGAATAAATTTGTGATTCCTTTTCTTTAATTCTGGCAATATTTGATGTATTCAAAAGACAGCTTTCAAACAAATGAATAAGGATTTGTTATGTATCAATAATATTCAAATGGGCCAGCTAATTGTACCAACAAGCTACAACCAATTGGCCTGGCAACAAATATACCACTCAAAGATATAAAATACCAAAACAGCCAAGCTGTAAAAAAAGAGTGCGGCCCTCAGAAAGGCTATGGTGAAAAAGATGTGAAATCCAAGGTGGTGGCCAAGAAATGGCTGTGATGGTAGGTTAATGGTAAAAATTTTAATAACTACAATTCAGGTGAACCAAAATTCACCTGAATTGTTGTTATTAAAATTTTTACCATTAACCTACCATCACAGCCAAAGTTCACCTGAATTGTAGTTATTAAAATTTTTACCATTAACCTACCATCACAGCCATTTCTTGGCCACCACCTTGGATTTCACATCTTTTTCACCACCATGAAATGATGCAAGTTTTGACAATAATGTTAGTGAAAATCACTAACTTCAGTAGTGAATTCACTAACTTTGTTGTGAAATCACCAACTTAGTAGTGAAATCATGCACCAACTTCGGTAATGAATTCACAAACTTTTTAAGTGAAATCTCTAAATCTCTATTATTGAATTCAGTATTCCTATGTGGTAGTGATTCAGTGAAATGTTGTCAGTGACTTCACCTACAAGAAATAGTGAGCATCACTATCTTGAAGTGTATATTGGAAGGTATACAGTGATTTTACCTATGCTATAGTGAACACTGCAATTTTGCAATTGCAACTTCAGCTATCATGCATAAGCTAGTATTTGTGCCACTGATATAATATAGCATCCTATGTATTATTATGACCAACTAGCAATGGACAACAGCAGGGGCGGATCCAGAGTTTGGAAAGAGGGGGGGCACCTTTCTAAAAAACAGTTGAAGACCAAAAAAACTTGCTGAAAACCAGTTAAAGACCAAAAAAAAAAAAAAAAAGGTCACGACAATAATAGCTAGTTATCCTTACCAACTATATCACGTCTGTTATGTAAAATAAAATCCTATTTATAGCTTCATAGGTAAGCTACACTGCCTCATGAACATTGTGACTGCTTTATTAGAGTAATTGACTGCTCTATTAGAGTATCTCGATCTTGTATGCAATTTCTTGAAGGGGGGGGGCATTTGCCCCAAATACCCCATCCTGGATCCGCCACTGAACAGGTTCCTTAAAACAAAAAAGTGTTAGTTGCTAACACAACAGTGACAACACCTGCTGCAGCAAACTGTTACCATCCCTTGAAGCTATTACAGTTGTATGCCAGAACAAATCGATAGCTATAGTAACTCTTTCTTACCAAGATCAATACCAGACTGGAACAATTTAGATATGGAAGATCTTGACAATATAGACTTACTTTCAAGAACCGTTTGCAAAATGCACAGACACTAAAATTTTGTTTTTGTACATTAGCGATTTACCCAATGGGTTTTGCTAATCAATAATTACATAACCAAGTAATAAGAATAATACTTTTTTCGTCAAAATACGTCATAAATAATTAAATAATTAAATAATGTACGGCTAAACCACTGCACATAAAAATACGTACTCACCGGTAATGAAATAAGTAATACACGAAGGTAAAAACTAAAAATGAATTCATCACTACTTGCTGTAATTACGAAGTTTACTATTCCAAATAACGCTGTCCAATAAACAAACAAAATAACTTTGCGGTAAGAGTCCCTAGCAACGAACTCGTACAACCGGTTTGAAAAACGGGTTGTAGCTTATAGCAACCGACTAGTTCATATGCGCTGCACGTTTAACCGGGCATTAGATACTACTTGCAGTTGAGAAGCTCAGTGAGAAGACACTTCGAGTTAAAGGAATTGTTAGTTGATGGATGAACAGAATACCACTCACTTTATGTGGCTGTTGGATGTACCATCCTTGCTGACATCAGTGATGTACACAGGAATTTTGAAAAGGGGTTTCCACTACAGCAAAGTAACTGTTATTAGAATAGTTTGTATTGTCTGACTGCTTTATTAGAGTATCTCGATCTTTTCACCAAAATCATAATTCAGAACAATGCTATAAGTATTGCTATCATTTGAAAATCTGTTATTTAACTAAGATAAAAGTTTAAAATGTGTCCTGTTCCATGACAAATTCCAGATTCTGGAACCCTGAAGTTTCAATTTCTTAATGTTTCAAGTACAGTGTAAAATCTAAAAGGGTTTCCTGAAACCCCTGGAAACTCCCCTCCATATGCCCCTGCTAACATTATTGTGACATCACTGTTTAATGACATCTCTAAAGTTACCAGACCCTCTCTCTATGCAGACTAGATAGAAACACTATTAACATCTGTAACGTTAACCATGCTAAATTTCTAGGCCAACTGTTGGTGTTTCTTTTTCAGGTACTCATAAGTTAGACTCTAAATTGATGAATGTTCTATGAGAGTACAAAGAGTGGATTCTAAAGAATTTTTTGACATCTGATTCTAAAAAAAATTGACATCTGTTTTTCATTTCAACACCGTTGTGCAGTGGTATAGCCAGACTTTGCCATGTCTGGGCACTGGGTGGGAAAGTCATATTCAGCCATGCAACACACATACACATGCCCATCTTCATATGGACATCAATACAACATTTCAAAGAATAGTGTATGCATTATGTAACACTACTGTATGCAAAATGACTAATATAACCTTGAGAACCCTAACTAGCTATTGGCCTGCTTAACCCATATATACATCTGAATGTGTCTTTATATAGTTTATACCTGACTATAGGAAGAAACTTGAAAGCACGAGGTGTTTTAATGCTCTTTATCAAATTACACATGATAAATATGCCCTGCCACTAGACTAGAAACAAAGAAACAACTGTTGATTGAACAAGTTGACCACACCATTTGAACTACCACTAAGTAGTATCCACATTGCTAGGTGGGTGCTAATGTCTCAAATAACTTCCTCTATTCTCTGATCAGAGTTTGGACCACACCAAATGTTACATAACTTATTCTAAATGTAAAGTGTCCAACCCACTACTGGTTGTTTGAACTGTGTTATTTATTCTTGTATAATAGTTAAGTACACTAGACCCTCAGTTATCCAACCCTCATTTATCCGTATCCTCGTTTATCCACAATTGGTAACGACTGCTTTATTAGAGTATTTTGAGTACAAATGTATGTCTATTAGAGTATTTCAACAGAGCTCTGGATATAAATGTATAGACTTCAGTTTTAAAAACAATTGATTTATCTGAACACTTTTACCATTGTCTGAGACACATCATGTTTCAGATAACCAAGGGTCCACTGTATCTTCATCATATTTGACTGGCTAATAGCCGCGGCTCTTACAATAGCTGCCCCAAGATAGTGCCACTCTGCAGCCTAGAATTATTGTCATAAGAGTTGCCCTCGAATAAGAGCCACATCTTGTATCTGAATATGCTGGTACAAGTGTTGATAAGACATGTTTGGAGTAGAAACCAGGCAAAGGAGTTGTTTTAAGGTTACGGGATAGTGAGCGACTGTCAAACAAAAATTTTATTAAGTAATTAAGGCGGGCTTGGTGTTGTTGTGTTTTGTATCAGCTGGTAACAGGCTTAAATTGTTGGGAGAATAATAGCGTGCTGACTGGACAGTTACAAGGTACAAGAAAACACACGTAACAGTACAAGATAACATAGATACAACACACTTAGCAACTGGCGCACCTGTAAGCGCATGCGTAGTTTTGCTGACTAATGGTGATATTTTCCTGAACCAAAAATCAGGACTGTCAAACTAGTTGTTAACATTTTGTATAAACAGACTACTAGTCTGGCTTCTTGTCTAGGTCCTGACGGAGCCATTTGTTAGAAATAATGTTTCTAGTGCTTGTGATATCAATTTAAAAATTAATTTTGTGACCACAGTGTCTTGCTTTAGGCCATATTGTAGTCATATTTCAGCAACTATACACATTATTCACAAATCCTCTTGTCAGTCCCTCACAAGTGATGTTCTTCAAACCTTAGAATTGTTAGTAAATTCTCGTGGTTCTTCATTGGTCTGATTTTTGGTTCACAGTTTTCACTATTTGGCATGGGGACAACTCATGTTTCCATAACAACATTTGAATTCCATGTAAATTTATGAGAAGTTAAGAATGCATAAATATTTGATAACAATGCATTAAGAAAAATCAAACCCCTACTCATGAAAAATGATTGATAGTGTACAGATGGGGTTTACAGTATCCCGTAACCTTAAGCCAGGAAATAACGTTTTTGAGAGAAGTTTAAATAAGTGATACCATTGAAGGATGATTGAACAAGGAGTAACTTGTGAATCTATACAGACACCATGAGCTGCTACCACACAAGCCCATAGTAGCCGTCTTCACATAACAGCTGCAGGGTTTTCTTTGTTGAAAGTTGTAGTAGCCTCAGCTATAACCGGTCAAATGTAGTATTTGTTTTAACAACTAAATGTTCCATGATTACTGAATTGCAGCATGTGCGGTTTCTTTTACATTCAACAGAACAGTCACTCTAATATAGCAGGGAGACAGAATTAGTTGCTACTTGCTAATAGTCAGCCTCATGTTGGGTCTAGTGTTAAAAAAATTCTGGATAGTATGTTTCCTGCTTTTCTGTAAAGTTTCCCTAATAGAGCAGTCACCCTTACACAACAGTAAAATAAGTACTGTATACAGTAAACTGCTGAAATCACCCTCAGATTCAACCCCAATGGTCTAATTTTCCAAAATTGTCTTAGGGGTAGGGGTGGGGTGCATGGCCTACTAGGAAGCACACTAAGGTATGCCTTCCAAGCTTTAGTATTTATGTACAGTGGAACCTGTGTTACGGTCACCTGGATTAAGCGGTCACCTTTGCATAACGCCCAAATATTTTCCCATTCAAACGTATGTATTGTGGTCTGCATTAAGCAGTCACCTGTCTAACGTGTATAACGGCCAACCAAGAATTTTCCTATGAATCACTGTATACATAACTTCATCCTTCGTATAGCAGTCGCTTCCTTTTAGGGTGGCTTGTTAAGCCAATAGTCTGTGACCACGGCACCATTTCAATTAATGCGAATGCAATTATCACACTTCCTGCCTCTCAATGAATGCTATACAAACTATCAGGCTTCATTACTTAAACGTATTCAATAGCTATAACCAACATTCATAACAAGCTCACCTTGCCCTTTCTGTATGAAGACTAGTAAAATTATACTCTATTGCGGTTGGCGCGAGTCTCTTAATAATAATTACTCATTTATAACGGTCATAGCCACTAAAATGCTGCTGACCATCTTATGCAGGTTTTCTCTATAACAGCCACCTGTACATAAAGGCCAGATATATCTGGTCCCAAGGTGACCGTTATAGACACGTTCCACTGTATAGCTAGGCCCTAAAGTCTATCAGTTCTTCTGAATTTTAATTGCATTGGAATTAGCAGCAATGAGAAGGTGTGTACACTGGAGAAATGATTGTCAGCTCACTTATTGTACAGTACGATAGTACTGATATCGTACTGTATAGTAGAGACCACAAAGACATGGGTGTGGCCCATCCAAAAACCATCCTCATTTTTCCCAAACGATGATGTGGCAGTATTGCTTAGGCCCAAACAAGCCTTCAGATTGACCTAACATGTTTCCAACAAGTTGCTACGGAATTTGAAACAAATATTTAACAGAATATCTACTCTTCTACTCTGTGTGTGTCTGCGTGCATATGTGCATTTGCTGTAATGAGTGGTGATAATCGTGTGGTATCAATAGTCTTTTTCTAATGGTACATGGAACAGGGAATTCTTATTATAAGCTCCGCTTGTGATTAATTCAGAGTAAACCAATTACTAGTAACTGTTAGTTACTCTGATGTAAAACTTAGACCCAAAAAATAAATGTTAGTTTACTCTGAAGTAAATCTCGGGGTAAACTATGCTATATACGTAGTGTCCCACCCGTTAGTTTACTGTTACATTTCTTACAGGGTAAAATGGTATATCAGTCTTCTTCCTGTGGTGAAATGACATACAGTGCTAGCTCCCTTGATTATCTGAACACTTGGTTATCCGAACAGCAGAATTGAGTTCTCTTTTGTTTATGATGTATGTTCTATTAGAGTATTTGAACTCTGTATACAAATGTATGGGGTTTGATTATCTGAACATGTCTTGGTCCCAAGGGGGTTGGATAACACTGTATTACCCTGTGATTAATGGTCATGTGGAATAACACAGTTACTTTGTTTATGCGAAATGGTAGCTTGAAGCAGCCCTTGAATAGCCGTACTTCTATCCATTCACTAGCCAGAATAAAATCCATTGGCAAAAATGATGTAGTGTTGTTTAAGTTGTGCTACTCATTCTTGTACAGTAGCTGAGTAATTTCATCAGTCAGTCAGACTTTTTTTTATTCAGAATAATATGTCCCTGAGAGGTTCCCTATACTATACATGTAACTGTATTTGTTGGATATCAAATGTGGGAATAAGCAGTTTCGTGTATTCTTATTTTGTAGCAAGATAAATAAATGGAATACCTGTCTCAAGTTACTATTAATGGATAAAGATAAACACTTGAAAAATATTTATGTATATTGTCAACTGTTATGTGCTTTTATGTTGTTATCATACCATATTTTTAGTGTATAGCATCAGAATTCCACTTAAACTAATGTCAGGTCATTAAGTGGGTGTTTTTCTTTATGTTTTTTGATCTTGAAAAAATCTACCCTACTTGCAAGCTAAAAGTTGCTCTCATGATGTTACAAACTGACACTACATCTACATTCTTGTGGCATAATCAGGGCTATGGGGACAAGGTAGAGAGGCCACCATCAATTGTGACACAAGCAGCTGATGCAATAGGACCTTGACTATCCAAACCCTTGATTATTCGCTCTTTATTAGTGACTGCTGTGTTAGAGCATTTCTTCATTAGGTGAATGTTCTATTAGAGTAGTTGAACGGAACTCTGTATATATTTAAACTGGCACACAGGTGTTTGGATGATGGAGGTCCTACTGTACTTATTATGCATCACAGTTAGACAAAGCTGCCACAGGTTGTTTAATACGTTAACAAATTTACTTGGTTATGTGTGACCCGGTCCTAGTAATAATAATAATAATAATCTTGATATCAGCCACTACAGATCATTTCACCTTCACTTTGATCCATGAACTAACCATGTATATACAGGAACAACACAATTAACAGGAATGGTTTCATGGGTATGAAGAGACATTAACACACAACTTCAACAAGCTCATGATCCATTCATGTTGTACCAAAATAATTGGAAATTGGTTTGCGTATCAACCAAATTTAGGTAATGAAATAGTACATGAATTATCCGATTCATTTTACAGCCCTGATGGTTTTCATAAAAATAAGACAAAAATCAAATGGTAATTTTGCAAAGTACATGCACAAAATATGCATGATATTGTGATAAGCACATCAGAGCAGTATTGGTATTGTATGTTACAAGCCACAATGGCAAAATTAACAATTTGATACATGTGCAAGTCAGTGAAGTTTTACGTATTCAACATTTAACAGCAGTCCATACTTTACATGCCTTTTATTAAACCAGGCACATGTACCACCCACCCACCAACTTGTGTACAAGGAATGGCAACTCTTTATAAACAAGTAATGAAGACTATAAAATGCATTTAAAGTCGGATTACAAACCCCCCCATCCACCTAAAATCCAAACAGCAATACTCTTCCCCACATAAGGAATAACTGAAATAAAATTGGTGATTACTGCCGCCGCCCTAAAAGACATTTGTCCCCAAGGCAAAACATACCCTAAAAATGCCGTTGCTGTCATAATTACATATATCACTATACCCACATATCATACCTCTATCTTTCTATACCCACCATAATAAAGGCCTTTTCCCATATGCAAATAAACACACAAAAAAACATAGATGCCTCATTAGCATGAAAATACCTTAAAAAATGGCCATTGAATATATCCCAACTAAGTTCTGCCACTGACAAAAAAGCAAATTTTTCATTCGGGCAATAAAACATTGCCAAAAGTATTCCACTAACTATTTGAACCACTAATATCATACCCAATAAAGACCCCAAATTTCATATATAACTTAAATTTATCGGCTCCCTTAAATCTATCACTAGATTTGTGATCAGTTTTAAAGTGGGCCCCTTTCTTCACGCCGTTTTCATTGCAAAATTAACGATAATTCTGCTTAATTCCCAAATTCAATTAAACCAACCCAACTAAAACCCCGAATACTAAACTTAGACTTAAGGGTAAATAAGCTTTCCACAATAAACCCATCAATTGATCATATCAAACCCGAGGGAAGGTTCCCCAAACTCAAATAAAAAAGAATACAAAAAAAAACCGCTTTAATAAATAATCACTCCCCACCAAAAAACAAAATACTAATAAACACCGCCATAAATAAAAGATGAAGATATTCTGCTAAAAAAAACAAAGTAAAAAGGGCACCCCCATATTCTACATGATATCCAGAGACTAACTCAGATTCTCCTTCCATTAAATCAAAGGAGACCCGATGTATCTCAGCCAAGGCCGAAACACAAAATAAAACAAACATTGGAAAAAGTGGTATTACATACCATATGCCCTCCTGCCCCGCAATCAAATAACTCAAATTAAAACTATTTGCAGGAATACACACACATAAAATAATTAACCCAATGGCTACTTCATAACTAATCATTTGGGCCGCCGCTCTTACCGCCGCATCTATTGAATACTTCGAATTACTCACCCACCCAGAAACCATAACTTAACATGAAATGGCTTGGACTGTTAGGAACATCAGCATCATATATGCATCAAAGCTAAGGGACTTTGACAAAGGAATGATAACACAATAGAGAACTGTGTAACATGATGCAAATTTGTGACAAGTTGCTTGCACTGCTGAATGAAATCACCCAATCATTTGTTTAAAAATCAGTCATGTTACTTTACAGCAAATTTGTAGTTTTAAGTAGTACCTTTACAACCACATTTGGCAGACAAGCAATTTTTGCATGCAATTTCAAAACAATAATGCTAATTAATGCATCCCTGCATCATTGAAATCACGAAATTGTACACTAGATCAGTATTCACTCTGTGCAGCACACTGTCTTACCTAATTGTTCTACTGTACACAAGTACACAAATAATGCACAGTAGGGATATAACACTTCTTATTGTCTTACTGTAATTTACGTAATATTGTGTACTACTCCACTTATTCAGTGCTTTTTATCAATGTGCTATAGTCCCTACTCTAGTTGAAAATTCCAGTTCAACTACAAAGAAATAACATTGCATCAAGACAAGCAATTTTTGCTTGTCTGAGAGCCAGTGGTTCACATGGTATTCAATTGTGACATTTTTGCATGTTTACAGTATTCCAATTATACTTGGATATGTACTCATTTCCAACACCACCTCTGCTTACAGTAACTCCATGAAAGCATCTAACATATCACTTAAACGCAATAATAAAGTCATAGTTGAACTCCACCATTAATAAGATATCAACCCGACGCTGAGGCAAATCCAAGGCCGAGGTGTAGATGACTAGAGATATCCTATGAATGAAGTTGGAGTTAAACTAGCTTCTATATTGTATCCCACATTTTGAAGGAGTAAAGTTCACAAACGATGTGTCAATAAGCATGTACGTTGTATATGGCTTCAGTGTTTATGAATATATAGTTTTACTAGTGTAAAATTAATTTAAAAAATTAAAACCTGGGAATAGAGATTGCTGAAAAAAGTAAAGAAACAAGAGTCAAACAAGCCAGCATGCTAAACACACAGAGATCTCTATTTGGACTCAATGGATATGGTAGAAACTAAGGAAAAAACAGTAATTTCTCCACAAATCAGGGGCAGGTAAGTACTGAGAATGCTTATATAAATGTTTATTTTAGTCCAAATAGAGATCTCTGTGTGTTTAACATGCTGGCTTGTTTGTATGTAACTATAGGCAGTGTGTAGCATGCTGTGGTCAGAATTAGTATGGCTTCAGATTTGTGCAGCTGTGTGATCACAGTAAGTCAAGTACACAGTGGTACCAACAACATTGTTGCTGGTATGAACTTAATACTGTGGTTAAATATAGGTAATGATATAGGGTTTCCAAATGAACGTGTTAACATGAATAGATTGGATACTTATTAACACAATTAACACGTTGGTTACCCTTGCAGAAACTAAGTCAGAAGATCAATGGCAAAGTGAACCTAAAAGAAGCAAATTTGCTTGAGAATGTTATCATTGTAATATGCATTTAAAAGTAGGTCATGGACATGAAGGAAGGCACAGGAAGGAAAGTTATGTAGTTTTTATCCCCCAAAAAATACTCACCTTTTGCTGTAGCCTAGTGGGAAAAAAGATAATAAGAAAAAGAAGATGAACAAAATGGCATTTTTCAGATATTTTAAAAAATGCTTTGATTGTTCCTTTTGACTTCATATTTTCCAGCGGACCTATACTTCTTCCACATTAACTTCTAAAACTTCTTTCGTGGTTGGGTGAGTTTCCTAAGGTGGTGTTTAGGTGTGTGTTCTATTAGGATTTTTGCCAAAAACAGGTGATCTCTATTATGAACCACTACCATGGTTCATGATAGTGTCCACGCGTATGGCTTTAATTTGCTTTGATTGCACTTCTTTCAAGTGAATGTGTCACATGAATATATGTTGTCATATATTTACCGGGGTTTAACTATCATTTAACTCCCAGTTATTTACTTTGATGTATGGCTTCAGTGGGATAGAATACCTACGTACCTTCTTTTTTTTTCTAAAGCCAGATTGTGAAGGACATACTGATCAGATGGTGACTACAATTAGGCAGAAACTAAATGGCGATGTATTATATAATCATTAATGTGACCTAGTCTGGGGAAACCAATGCCAATTTTAAGTATTTGGTACATTGTAGCTCGGCAGTGGTTGAAGCTATGTGTACCAAATTTTCACATGTTTTATACAAAAATTCCTTACCTTCCAGAGCATCCACTGTGCATGTGCAAGTAGCCAACAACCATTATTTTAGATTATAGGTATGGGCCATCCATGTAGGCATCAAAACCACCTGGCTAAAATGAAAGGATACTTACAGCACAGGTCTTTATTCATCACCACGGAGCTGTGCAGCCACATACAGCCATCCCCAGCCTAGGCTGACCAGAGCTCCATTAAGGCCCCAGATTATATATTCAATTGCAAGGAAACAATACACTGGTGTTTGTTAACCCTGTATGTATACATATATATAGAGATATATATTAGCTGAATATATAATGCAAATACTTAACTGTATGCTACTGTAGCTACATGATGACTGACTTGATATACATGATGACTGACTTGATATACATGATGACTGACTTGATATACATGATGACTGACTTGATATACATGATGACTGACTTGATATACATACAAATTTAGTAATATGTGATATTAAGCACCATGAGCACCTCTAATTATGGTGTTAGCTATTCATATAATGGATTTATTGTTTCCTTGCAACTGAGTGTAGATCTGTAGCAGTGGTGATTCTAGACCTGACCTACAGGGGGGCCAAGTAGGGAACAGCATAACTTTGTTGTTTTGCTGTTGTATAAAGTAGAATTTCAGGGGGGTCTGGGGGTGCAACCCCAGAAGCTGCTGGATTTTTGCAATTTAAAGGCTTGAAAACAGCCTAAAATTTATGCTAAAAATATGAAAAATGCTAAAAATAACAATGCCAATCTATACTGCAACTTTTCCCCATGATGTAAAAAAAGTTATTTTTCAGTGCCCCCCCTTAGAATCCCATGGCCCCATAGGCGGTGGAGACGGGGGGGGCAGGGGGCCCCCCCACTTTTTTGGGACACTGTTTGCAAGAAAAGATCGAGATACTCTAATAGAACAGTCAGGATCTGGATACTCTAATAGAGCAGTCACAGTATTCAGGGGCGGATCCAGAGTTTGGAAAGAGGGGGGGCACCTTTCTGAAAAACAGTTGAAGACCAAAAAAAACTTGCTGAAAACCAGTTGAAGACCAAAAAAAAAAAAAAAAAAAAAAGGTCACGACAATAATAGCTAGTTATTCTTACCAACTATATCACGTCTGTTATGTAAAATAAAATCCTATTTATAGCTTCATAGGTAAGCTACACTGCCTCATGAACATTGTGACTGCTTTATTAGAGTAATTGACTGCTCTATTAGAGTATCTCGATCTTGTATGCAATTTCTTGAAGGGGGGGGGGCATTTGCCCCAAATGCCCCATCCTGGATCCGCCACTGGTATTCAGAGAAGCAGTGTAGCAAATTACTTAGCTATGTATGTGTAGTTATAAATAAGGACATATAATTGGTGGAGAGCAGCTATTGTCAGCAGGCTGTGACCTTCTTTTTTTTTTTGACTTCAACTTATAGCTGGCCTGGCCCCCTCACTCTTTGGCCTGCTCCACCGCCCCTGCATGGCCCCCCTTAGAATCGCCTATGATCTGAAGTGCACCAATGCATAAACTACCACAAATTAACTTTTTCTTCAAGGTCCATTGAGTAATCAATACAGATCTTGGTTTGGATGTGCCTACTAACATTACCTCACTTCTACACCTGTATATAGTTGCCATGAAAATGACAATCAATTAATGAATACTTTTGAAAAAAAAACTGTTTTCAATCTTTTTGTGTCTACTTCTAGGCGTTCTGTCAGAATTTTAAAAAAAGCTATGTACTACCAGGGAATCGCTTTGACACCTTCATAATTGTTATTGGTTACGTTCTGGGAATTGTCCTTTAATGTGATTTTATTGAATGATGTGTCTTTTTCATAAAACGTATCTGTGGTTGAATAAATTAATCAACTGCTTTCCAATCATCATCATCATCATCATCATCATCATCATCATCATCATCATCATCATCATCATCATCATCATCATCATCATCATCATCATCATCATCATCATCATCATCATCATCATCATCATCATCATCATCATCATCATCATCATCATCATCATCATCATCATCATCATCATCATCATCATCATCATCATCATCATCATCATCATCATCATCATCATAACTTGTTACCCAAGTGGATGGTTAAAACATAAACATACAGTGATATATACGTGTCACTATATATACTTCATCCATTGAGTCTGAGTACAGATCTGTGCATGTTTGGCTTGTTTGACGTTTTTTTTGGCTACCTCTATTTGCTACGTATATATATATATATATTGTTAAAATTAGTTTACACCACATTACAATATAATTGTAGTGGTATAATTATGCCAGCACACATAGCTAGCAGGGTTACTATACCACACTGTAAAAATTACCAGGTGAAATCACAATAATTATTTTCTGGTGACGTTCACTAACTTCAGTTCCACTACCATGAAATGATATAAGTTTTGACAATAATGTTAGTGAAAATCACCAACTTGGTAGTGAAATTATGCACCAACTTCGGTAGTGAATTCACAAACTTTTTAAGTGAAATCTCTAAATCTCTATTATTGAATATAGTGTTCCTATGTGGTAGTGATTCAGTGAAATGTTGTCAGTGACTTCACCTACAAGAAATAGTGAGCATCACTACCTTGAAGTGTATATTCAGTGATTTTACCTGTGCTATAGTGAACACTGCAACTTTGCAATTGCAACTTCAGCTATCATGCATAAGCTAGTATTTGTGCCACTGATATAATATAGCATTCTATCTATTATTATGGCCAACTAGCAATGGACAACAGGTTCCTTAAAACAACATTATTTCTTTTATGGTTATACAAAAGTGTTAGTTGCTAACACAACAGTGACAACACCTGCTACAGCAAAATGTTACAATATCTTGATATCAGCCACTACAGATCACTTCACCTTCACTTTGATCCATGAACTAACCATGCATATACAGGAACAACGCAATTAACAGGAATGGTTTCATGGGTATGAAGAGACATTAACACACAACTTCAACAAGCACATGGTCCATTCATGATGTACCAAAATAATTGGAAATTGGTTTGCGTATCAACCAAATTTTGGTAATGAAATAGTACATGAATTATCCGATTCATTTTACAGCCCTGATGGTTTTCATAAAAATAAGACAAAAATCAAATGGTAATTTTTCAAAGTACATGCACAAAATACATGATATTGTGATAAGCACATTGGAGCAGTATTGGTATTGTATGTTACAAGCCACAATGGCAAAATTAACAATTTAATACATGTGCAAGTCAGTGAAGTTATATGTATTCTACATTTAACAGCAGTCCATACTTTAACAGCAGTCCATACTTTAACAGCAGTCTATACTTTAACAGCAGTCCATACTGTACATGCATGCCTTTTATTAAACCAGGCACATGTACCACCCACCCACCAACTTGTGTACAAGGAATGGCAACTCTTTATAAACAAGTAATGAAGACTATAAAACGCATTTAAAGTCGGATTACAAACCCCCCATCCACCTAAAATCCAAACAACAATACTCTTCCCCACATAAGGAATAACTGAAATAAAATTAGTGATTACTGCCGCCGCCCAAAAAGACATTTGTCCCCAAGGCAAAACATACCCTAAAAATGCCGTTGCTGTCATAATTACATATATCACTATACCCACATATCATACCTCTATCTTTCTATACCCACCATAATAAAGGCCTTTTCCCATATGCAAATAAACACACAAAAAAAACATAGATGCCCCATTAGCATGAAAATACCTTTAAAAATGTCCATTGAATATATCCCAACTAAGTTCTGCCACTGACAAAAAAGCAAATTTTTCATTCGGGCAATAAAACATTGCCAAAAGTATTCCACTAACTATTTGAACCACTAATATCATACCCAATAAAGACCCCAAATTTCATATATAACTTAAATTTATCGGCTCCCTTAAATCTATCACTAGATTTGTGATCAGTTTTAAAGTGGGCCCCTTTCTTCACGCCGTTTTCATTGCAAAATTAACGATAATTCTGCTTAATTCCCAAATTCAATTAAACCAACCCAACTAAAACCCCGAACACTAAACTTAAATAAGCTAGACTTAAGGGTAAATAAGCTTTCCACAATAAACCCATCAATTGATCATATCGAACCCGAGGGAAGGTTCCCCAAACTCAAATAAAAAAGAATACAAAAAAAAACCGCTTTAATAAATAATCACTCCCCACCAAAAAACAAAGTACTAATAAACACCACCATAAATAAAAGATGAAGATATTCTGCTAAAAAAAACAAAGTAAAAAGGGCACCCCCATATTCTACATGATATCCAGAGACTAACTCAGATTCTCCTTCCATTAAATCAAAGGAGACCCGATGTATCTCAGCCAAGGCCGAAACACAAAATAAAACAAACATTGGAAAAAGTGGTATTACATACCATATGCCCTCCTGCCCCGCAATTATATAACTCAAATTAAAACTATTTGCAGGAATACACACACATAAAATAATTAACCCAATGGCTACTTCATAACTAATCATTTGGGCTGCCGCTCTTACCGCCGCATCTATTGAATACTTCGAATTACTCACCCACCCAGAAACCATAACTTAACATGAAATGGCTTGGACTGTTAGGAACATCAGCATCATATATGCATCAAAGCTAAGGGACTTTGACAAAGGAATGATAACACAATAGAGAACTGTGTAACATGATGCAAATTTGTGACAAGTTGCTTGCACTGCTGAATGAAATCACCCAATCATTTGTTTAAAAATCAGTCATGTTACTTTACAGCAAATTTGTAGTTTTAAGTAGTACCTTTACAACCACATTTGGCAGACAAGCAATTTTTGCATGCAATTTCAAAACAATAATGCTAATTAATGCATCCCTGCATCATTGAAATCACGAAATTGTACACTAGACAGTGGCGGATCTAGGATTTTTAAAAGAGGGTTTCTGAAAGTTGGTATAGCTGAATAAGGCATCTGATGACATTTCTCCAGAAAATTTTGAGACTTCAGAAGTTCTGAGATCGGATCTTAGGCTATTTTAGTTACCAATTGCAATAAATCCAATGCTTTAAATAAATACTATAGCTAACTATAGGGCAAAGATGGTCAGTGACTACAAGCTGTAGCTTTGATTACTCTATTAGAGTAGTTACATGACTGCTCTATTAGAGTATCTCGATCATTTTTAATGCAGTGGGAGATGAAAAGTGAAGTGTTGCTGAGGGTTTAATAGCTATAAATGGTGTCAGTTAAGTGCAACTGCATACAGTAGTAGCTATATAGTTGTTTGCGTCAATGTTTATATATTTAGATTGCCACTGAGCTAAATTTAAAAGGGGGTTTCTGTCGAAACCCCAGAAACCCCTCTAGATCCGCCACTGCTAGATCAGTATTGGCTCTGTGCAGCACATTGTCTTACCTAATTGTTCTACTGTACACAAGTACACAAATAATGCACAGTAGGGATATAACACTTCTTATTGTCTTACTGTGATTTACGTAATATTGTGTACTACTCCACTTATTCAGTGCTTTTTATCAATGTGCTATAGTCCCTACTCTAGTTGAAAATTCCAGTTCAACTACAAAGAAATAACATTGTAGAGAGTTCAGCTATAGACAAATCACTCTGTTGAGAGATCAGCTACAAACAAATCATCCTGTAGAGAGTTCAGCTACAACCAAATCACCCTGTAGAGAGTTCAGCTACAACCAAATCATCCTGTAGAGAGATCAGCTAGACAAATCAACCCTGTAGAGAGTTCAGCTACGAAGAAATATTACTGTAGAGAGTTCAGCTACAAACAAGCTGCCTTACAGAGAAATCAGCTAGAAACAATCACCCTGTAGAGAGATCTCAGCAGAAATGAGTCAATCTGTAGAGAGATCAATCATCCAGTAGAGAGTTCAGCTACAAACAAATCACCCTGTTGAGAGATCTGCTACAATCAAATTACCCAGTAGAGAGTTCAGATACAACCAAATCATCCTATAGAGAGATCAGCTAAATCAACCCTGTAGAGAGTTCAGCTACAAAGAAATAATACTGTAGAGAGTTCAGCTTAAGCTACATTATAGAGAAATCAATCACCCTGTAAAGAGATCTCAGCTAGAAACAAGTCAATCTGTAAAGAGATCAATCACCCAGTAGAGAGTTCAGCTACGAACAAATCACCCTGTTAAGAGATCAGCTACAAACAAATCACCCAGTAGAGAGTTCAGATACAAACAAATCACCCTGTAGAGAGTTTAGCTACAACAAATCATTCTGTAGAGAGATCAGCTAGACAAATTAACTCTGTAGAGAGTTCAGCTACAAAGAAATAACACTGTAGAGTTCAGCTACAAACAAGCTACCTTATAGAGAAATCAGGTCACCCTGCACAGAGATCTCAGCTAGAAACAAGTCATCATGTAGAAAGATCAACTAGAAACAACTCACCTTTTAGAGAGTTCAGCTACAACCAAATCACCCTCTAGAGAGTTCAGCTACAAAGAAATAACACTGTAAAGAGTTTGGCTACAAACAAATCACCCTGTAGAGAGATCTCAGCCAGAAACAAGTCATCCTGGAGAAAGGTCAACTAGAAACAACTCACGTTTAAGAGAGTTCAGCTATATACAAACAAATCACCCTGTAGAGAGTTCAGCTACAACCAAATCACCCTGTAGATAGTTCAGCTACAACCAAATCACCCTGTAGATAGTTCAGCTGCAAACAAATTACTCTGTAGAGAGATCAGCTAGAAACAACTCACCCTGTAGAGACAAACAAATAACATTGTAGATAGTTCAGCTAAAAACAAATCACCCTGTAGAGAGTTTAGCTGCAAACAAATCACCCTGTAGACAAACAAGCTACCTTATGGAGAGATCGGCTAGACACAAAGTAACCCTGTAGAGAGATCAGCTAGAAACAACTCACCCTGTAGCGACAAACAAATCACTCTGTAGAGAGTTCAGCTACAACAAACTACCTTATGGAGTGATTAGTTAGAAACAAGTCACCCTGCAGAGAGCTCGAGATTAGCTAGAAACAACTCACCCTGTAGAGACAAACAAATCACATTGTAGAGAGTTTAGCTACAAAGAAACCACAGAGATCAGCTAGAATCAAGTGACCCTGTAGAGAGATCAGCTAGAATCAAGTAAACCTGTAGAGAGATCAGCTAGAATCAAGTAAACCTGTAGAGAGATCAGCTAGAAACAAGTGACCTTGTAAAGAGATCATGATCATCTAGGGATAAGTCACCCTGTTGAGAGATCAGCTAGAAACAACTTCCTTGTAGAGAGTTCAGCTACAAAAACAAATCACCCTGTATAGAGAGTTCAGCTACAAACATGACCCTGTAGAGAGATCAGTTAGAAACAAGTCACCCTATAGAAAGATCAGCTAGAAACAAGTGACCTTGTAAAGAGATCATGATCATCTAGGGATAAGTCACCCTGTTGAGAGATCAGCTAGAAACAACTTACCTTGTAGAGAGTCCAGCTACAAAAACAAATCACCCTGTATAGAGAGTTCAGCTACAAACATGACCCTGTAGAGAGATCAGTTAGAAACAAGTCACCCTATAGAATGAGATCAGCTAAAAACAGGTTACTGTATAGAGAGTACAACTACAAAGAAACGACCCTGTAGAGAGTTCAGCTACAAACAAGTTACCCTGTAGAGAGATCAGCTAGCAACAAATCACCTTGTAGAGAGTTCTGGTACAAACAAATCACCTAGTAGAGAATTCAACTACAAACAGATAGCCCTGTAGAGAGTTCAGCTAGAAACAAGACACCTGTAGACAGTTCAGCCACAAACAAGTCACCCTGTAGAGAGTTTGGCTACATTTCAAGTCATTCAGTAGAGAGATCAGCTGCAAACCAGTTATCCTGCAGAGAAGAATTGGGATGTAATAAATATTAATTATATTATTTGTATAATTACTGATAAAAATAAAATCAAAAATAGTTGCAGTATTAACAAATCTGCTTTAACCTTTTTTCTTCTTTTTGTGGTAAAGAAAAAAGACAGGTTAAAAGCCCCCACTTTGGGTGGGGACTATTCTACGGAACGGAACGGAACGGAACGGAACGGAATGATGGACTAAACCACGGAACGGAACGCTTTCTCAAACTAAAGCTTGCAACTTACCATTGCTGAAACTTCCCTTATAAGTTAGCAGTGGCATCTCCAGTGGGTGGTTAAACATAAGATAAAAAGAATTAACGGATCGATTGTGGGTTTTTGTTGGTTGTCATTAGTAACGAAGTATTATTGTGGGATGAGCTGTATCAGTGATGTTCATCCATACGGAAGGGAACTTTATGTGAGCTGTTTTTCTTATTTAGACTTTACAAAACAGTCTGGGCCGGTCTTTCAAGTCATAAGTCAGTGTATAAATAAAGCAAGCAGGAAGATACTGGTAACAGGAAAGAGCCAGCTGAATTAAAACTTGAAGAATTTTGTGCAGTGTGTGAGGAGCAAATATTTTGGCAGACCGCAAGGAGGGTATATTCTGCAAACATCACTGAAGTGTATGCATGGAGTTAATTATATATTAACAGCTGGTGCAGTGGACTAATGCCGTATTCAATAGTGAGCTGATTTTATCTGTTGCACAATTCAAGGATGTGTCTGACTGCTAGCCTTGAATCAGGCTAAATGTCAAAACTCCAAGATCAGCCAAATCTCTATTATAAGCCGCATGTGAAACCATGCCCGTAGCCACCAGGTAAACGTGATTTGGACCAGGATGTGTGTGTAATTTCAATGTATCAAGTCAGACCTGAAATGGAACACTTACATTAATTACATACCACCTAAGAATCCTAGGATTTCTTAAGTGTAACATTTCACATGCTTCACTTCAAACAAAACAGGTTAAATTTGTTCATCTATTTTCAAGTGATTCCCAGTCCAGCTGGTCCATGAAATTACAATGGGATCACATGTATTTGTTACAGTGCGGGCTGTCCTGTGTTGGATCTACTCTAGAGTTGAGATTTCAAGGTAGACTCACTGCCAATTTACTGACACTAGTACTGTTGTAGCATGTTTAAGTGGAGGACAAATGAAATAGTAATGCTAGATTATTTATGTATACAAATTTTTCATAATGAAATTGATATCCCATTTTAATTTGTACTTCCACTTTGCAACATATTCAAGAGCAAGAAGCTACCACACTTAATCTCCAACCACTGTCATTAATTAACCAAGATCTCACTAGTCTGTAATTCACCTTACTGTAGTGATTTTATTGATTCAACTGTATGCTTTCTTCATTTCCTTTGAAGTTGTACCAAGAGTTCATAATAAGGTGGGGAGAGTCTAACTTGAATGCATTCACCAAACACCCTGCTTAAAGTAACACCTCGGCCTTATTTCAGAACAAAGGCTTTACCTTCTTCAGCAACTCTAATCAACAGTTTTCTATCCCCCAGTAAAGGTGTTGATTTGATGAAAGGTGGACTTTACACAGGGTGTTTGTACAGGCCATACTGAGAGTTAGACACTCTCCCCCATACAAATCAGTATTACGAACTCTTGGTTGTACAGTATAGGTAAACAAAGATAAGTTTCTCTCCCATCTTATTCTAGGATTTCTATTGACAAGGAAAATTCAATTATTTGTATACAGGCTCAAAATTGAGAAAATATAAAGAAAGTGAATTAATATTATACAGTCAGTTTGCTTTTGGATATTTAATGTCTCCAACCACAACAAAAATTCGATGAATCCATGCATCTCACCACTGGTTGTCTGAACATTCTGAAAGTGATACCTCACTCAATCAACCATATATTCTGTTTATTAGACTGAATAGTCATGATTACCTAAACAATCACTTAATTAATGTTTTATAATTATCCTATTCCATTTTCCTGGAGGTTCCACTGATAAAATGCAATTTCAGCAATGATAGCAGCTAGCCAAGCTGCAAGTTGATTCAGAAAGCACTCCATTCTGTAAAATAGACCCCATCCAGAATTCAACTCAGTACTCAGGCTGAGATATCTGACAATAGTCCACTACTCTGTTAATGAATCATTGATGTTCACACAATATAGCCTCCTTGAGGTATCTGAATGTTTGCTCCTCACACACTGCACAAAATTCCTTTAGATTCTACTTAGACTGAGTTGATTCAGCTTGTCACCATACTTGTTTCCTTTGTAGTGTAGCTATACACATACTGATTTATGCCGATTAGAAAGGCTGGGCCTCAGACTGTACATTCTAAAGTCAAGTAAGTAAAAATAACTCACATACTAGTAAAAAAAAAGTCATGCATTAAGTTCCCTACTTGATATATCCGAAGATGAAATCACTGAGTCAGCTATTCCCACAATTAGTACTTCGTTACTAATGACAACCAACAAGAACCCACAATCGATCCTTAAATTCGTTTTATCTTTCTTGGGGTACGTTTGATTACCTGCTGGAAGTGCCACTGATAACTTGTACAGCAATGGTAAGCTGCAAGCTTCAATCTGAGAAAGCATTCCGTTCCGCAGTTTAGTCCATCATTCCGTTCCGTTCCGTTCCGTTCCGTAGAATAGTCCCCACCCCCACTTTGGTGTATACAAATACAAAAAGAAGTGATATCTAATCCAAACAGCTAAGCTGTAAAGAAAGGGTGCAGCCCCCAAAAAGGCCATGGTGAAACAAGGTTGAAATCCAAGGTGGTGGCTAATAAATGGTTAGGTTAATGGGTAAAAATTTTAATAACGACAATTCAGGTGAATTTGGTGCCACTTGGTCTTGGAACTAAATTCACCTGAATTGTTGTTATTAAAATTTTTTATCATTAAGGCCACTCCAAATAAATTCTGTTTCCCGTCCTGGACTCAAGCATATTTGCATGCGGGCGGGCGGTCCATTTCCATTATTTCATTATAAGATTAGCAGCTTTTCAAGCCATTATTTGCCTGGCACAACCATAAAAAGTTGCATAAAAGCATGCTTAAGCTTTATGGCCTCCCTTTTTAAGTTGCAAAAATGACACAAGCGTGAAGTGTGGGCCAACTTGATAGCACTGCTGACATGTGAGCTGACACTGTTTCGAGATGGCTTTTACTGAGCCTGTCAGTATGCAAGAATAACCAGAAAATAATGGAAGAATACGGAATAATGGAAGTTTTAGTCTAATAAAGAGCTGACAGTAACCAGATGCGGGCGGTGGACGGGAAACAGAGAATTTATTTGGAGTGGCCTAACCTACTATCACAGCCATTTCTTGGCTGCCATCTTTCCATCAGTGAAATTATTACCAAATTCAGCTAAATTTGCAAAACTTTCCTGTCCGGGCATGCCTCCAGACCCCTATATGATAAAGAATGTGGATATGTTCTTTGCCCACTATACTGCTCGTCATATCAACTGGCTGCCTCATGCCTCATTTCTTAGCCCCATGCGCTATAGATGCCAGCACGCTCCGAGATCTGCCGCTGGGCACATGTGGCCATCTGACCCTCAACACCACCTTGTACACAACAGTTCTGGGATAATTTTGATGCACTGTTTGGTGATGTAGAGCAACAAAAGCAAAAAGTAGTTTGCAGGGATAGAATATGCTGCAGGACCAGTTTACCATCAGCTCACCAACTTTTATAAAAGGGTTATTGTATGAGGCTGGCAGCTTTGTGGGCATGGTTTTGTGGGCTTCTTGTATTTGTGGCTTTGTGGCCTTAGCTCTTGGTGATCATGAGAAGGGTAGCAGAACATGCTCTTGTAGGTGTGTGTTCTCATGATAGTCTGTGCAAACATAGAGATCAATTCCAAAGCAGTCACCTACACTGTGCTTGTGCATATCATGAAGTACTCTAATAGAGCAATCATCAATGATAAGAGAGAACTTGTTTTGAGGGTAATTATATGTAAAAACTATAATGCTATATATGCTAACATGCAACCGTGAAAGATATGTAGCTAGCTAACAATCATTATTCTTAATTTTTGATTTTATTAATTAGCTACTTACTGTGTCCATCTTTTCTCTACTGCTATTTGGTTTGCTGGAAATTGTGGTCTGCCTGCTTTACTTAGAATCATCTGTAAATGGTCATGAGGCATATGTAGATTTGTTGAGGTTAAATATAGGCCTGTGTCAAATATGCCAGAAAATTGAAAAGCATATTAGGCTGGAGTGCTATGCCAGCATAATGCTAGCATATTCATGAAATCAATACTCCCTAAAAGAGCAGTCAGTGGAAACTGCAATAGAGCACTCCTTAGATTGATACTCTCTAATAGAGCAGTTATTTTAATACTCTAATAGAGCATTCACTGATTCAAATGTTCCAAGACAATTGTAAGAAATTTTGCTACCCTAAGAGCATAATGGAAATTGCCGAAAGCATTTTGGGTTAAATCTTGAGCATATTTGACTCAGTCCTAGTGCATGTCCCACAGAGATCTTTAGCTCTGCATATCAGGCAATGGGCTAATACCTAATGTCACTATTTCTTGATTTGCTGTGTACATCATTCATACAGTTTTTGGATGATCTACTACACGTGATATTGCCTAACCATTGTAAACAACAAAGTTATGACTACCACTGGCAGAATCATGTCTTGCCTGATATAATTATATATATATACACAATAATTTATTTATATCAAAAACATTATATGATACCAGGGGTGGAACCAGGGTTTGGCAAGGGGGGGGGGGGGGAGATATATGGGGCAGGGGACAGCCCCCCAGAAGCTAAAGCTATTTTATGCATTTCAGGACCAAAAATTTAGATGTAGAGTGAAATATCTAAATGATACTGCTTTCTAAGTGAAGTACATTGGGTCAAGAGTTGTATAGGATATGTCATGAGTAGTTCAGCTACTGTAGTTATAAATAACTATTATTATTGGCCTATTAAGGAATGGCACACACAAGACCATGTACATTTCATTTGCAAAAGTATCCTTAACAGGCTAAGTGTGCTCATCCATAGAATACTGTTGCAGCAGATGCTAGCCTTGTCATAAGGAGAATGATTCGCAATAGTGCTATACCGGTATGTGGTGACTGTTCTATTAGAGTATTAGACTGACTGCTCTATTAGAGTATCTCGATCTCGTTCTTTTTTTTTTTGGAGGGGGGGGGGGGGGGGGTGGGATCTGCCACTGGATACATATGGATATTAACAACAATTCCATCAACTGGTCATAATGCAAGCACAGATATTAGGGCAGCTATGTGCCTCTAATTTAGTTTAATAGGTCTGTGTCAAATATGCCAGCAAAAAGCATAATATGTTACAGTGCTATGACAGGATAATGCTAGCATAATAGCTAGGTGGATATTTCAGCTTAATTTCATGAAAAAGATTGATACTCTCTACTAGAGCAGACTACAGTAGAGCACTCAAATACACGATACTCTCTAATAGAGCAGTCACTTTGTAGTGAAATATTCTAATAGAGCATTCAATGATTAAACTGATTCAAGATCATTGTAAGAAATGTTGCTAATCTACGAGCATAATACAAGCATTATGGCAACACTGAAGAGCATAATAGGTGAGAATTTTGGGAAATTCCTGAGAGCATTATAGGTAAAATTTTGAGCATATTTGACTCAGGGCAGGGAATATATGTATACATGTAATAGTTATACCACAAGTACGAGTGCTTTACCTGATATACACATGAGCATGAGGATTAGCCTGAGTGCAAGTGCATAAGCATGAGTGTCCCTGGTATAACTAATATGTGCCACATGGGTTAATCATTTTGAGCCAGTGCAATATGTGATATATGCACTGGCTTTCCTCTGATCTGAGGTGTGAAGGTGGTACATATAATATTGTAATACTTCTGCCAGATGCAAACCTAGCTACACACACACACACACACACATGCATACACTCACACACACACACACACACACACACACGCACACACACACACACACACACACACACGCACACACACACACACACACACACACACCTTGTCACCTTATTGGCCTGTCAATTGACAACAACAGGGTCATGAAACTGGACTTAACTTAAACAGTGTCAGGTAAAGTCACTGTTGCAGTGGAAATGGCTGCCACACCCACTCTGCCTGTTTTGGTGGAGGAGGTTGATCAGCATAGTAGTATATAGCTACTTGTTATGCCAAGTTAAGTCATCTGAAAGTCCTCCCACAGCTGCAGGTAAAAGAGCTAACAACCACACTGACAGTAGGACCTCTAGCAACAACTATCAAGATAGTTTGGCACACCTTGAGCGGTCCTGGTCTACATCATACCAATTGCATTTGAATATCCCTCAAAACTATGTATCTCCTTTGCAACCTGGATCTATGAAACGTCCTAGTAGTTACAAGTTCTCCAAACAACACCTGCTTGGATAAATGGTCATCCACCCACTCATCCTCACCATAAGTCCCAACCAGTACAGACGACACTGCACCTACCCTAACATCATCCCCATTAGACATCCCAATTTCCACCACCAGCAATAATGCAGACCTTAGCAAGTTCATCAAATGAATACAGGAACTTCTTATACCCACACCAGACACCTCACAACACACACTATTTATTTATGTACTCACTCTTCAGTTTTGTTACTAATAAGTCAACTACACATATAAAATATTATCACATACTATTCATGAAGAATTTATGAATAAGTATTTTAATTTTGTCCACTATGATTTCCTTCAATACAATAAACAAAGCAGTTAACTGAATAACTAATACAATAACCAAGAAGTAACTGTTGTATGTGCAGAAAGGCTTCCAGCTGTTGTGGCTCCATTAGCCATAGTGACAAAATTTAAATGCACTAAAACAGTGACGATTCAAGACCTGACCTATGGGGAGAGGCCAAGTAGGGAACAGTTTAACTTTGTTGTTTGGCTGTAGTATAAAGTAGAATTTCAGGGGGGTCGCTGCAGGATTTTTGCAATTTAAAGGCTTAAAAACAGCCTAAAATTGAAGCTAAAAACATGCATGAAAAATGAAAATGTCAGTCTATACCAAAACGTTTCCCCAAGATTTAAAAAAAGTTATATTTCAGCAGGGGGACCATGGCCCCCCTTTAGAATCGCCTATGCACTAAAATATGGGCTTGAATCTAGTTATAGTGACTTCAGTTCAGGTAACTGGAATTATGTTTCCAACCCTTGTAGGAGATAAAGGAGTTATTTTGACACATGTAGCATGTTTGGGTATCACAACCCTGAGATGTGTTTGGGTATCACAACCCTGAGATGTGTTTGGGTATCACAACCCTGAGATGTGTTTGAGTATCACAACTCTGAGTGAGATCAGCTGCAATGTGAGACTGTAGACTGAAATTATCCTGACACATACTTCACGATGAGTACTAAACATTGCCAGGTTACTAACTAAGTCAGTGAACTGCATGTAACACATTAGCCAACAACCACATCATTTATATAGGTGTTGTGTACATAGTTACTACTACTACTATAGTATGTTCACATTGAGCTGGATCCTGAAAAACAGCTAAAAATTAAAAGTGGATTTTTTCTCAACAGAGTTAACATTTCAGCCAACCAGATGATTATTGGTAACAGCAAAGGTGTCAACAACAGACATGTACGGTTTGGTTCCATTACAAGTTCGGGAAAGGGCTGTAATGGACACTGTACTTATATGGCTTCCCCATAGGAAATGTATTGTGAAAATTTTGATTGACCATAAATATTATGTCAAACATTTGAACAAAAAGATTTCAAAATATATTTAGTGGATCAAGCAGTACTACAAATGAGCCAAATTTCAAGATCATGTGTAATTGCATCCATGAGTTATTAAATGTTTTTGAGGATTCAGCTCAACGTGAACATACTATAACAGTTTGCACTATCTGTGTTGTGCATCCAAAATGTATTTTGGCTGGACATTTAATATTTCTTTCAAGCATCCTGACCTTGAGACCAATGACTAAATGAGGGCAGTGTTTAATACAAGACCAACATTGATGTATTACCCACTGCATACTTCTATGTTGTATCCTCATTGATAGCTCAACACATTATATAGAGTTTTGATTGAATGCCATAGGATGTTTGTATTTATTGCACTGCACAGATTGATTAAAAGAAAAATGGCTTTCACTAAATCAGTTGAAACCTGACACATTTATTCAAAACCAAGAATTTGTTTGTCTCTATCACCAGTAACTAAACAGGATCAGATATATGGGACAGGCCATAATTTGAGACAGTACATTAACTGCTGCTTTTTAACTTACCCGAATACAAGACTAAGTATAATTTATATAGTAGCTTCATTAATTTACATTAAAGTTATTTAAAAGAGGACATTGTTTGTGGAGTATATAGAATATCTGGTGGGAAAGGATCTGGGGGACACAATCCGCCAGATAATGTAAATAAATTAGAATTGTTCCATACCAAATTTCGCATATGGTACATACCATAATATTATGCTAATACACATATGGTACAACCATATGCTTAGGGTACAAAATATGCATACAGAATTAATGTCTGGTTGAAAACCACTTTGGAATTTCTTTTTGGTTAAATATACAGTGGGAATTGTCAGTTTTAACTACAAGCTTGGTGTTTAGGTTAGAATGCTTCCACTTAAGAATTGATTTTTTTATGGTTAAGTACATTAAAAAAAGTACATTTTAAACAATTGATATGGCAAATGTTTGGCAAAATTTATAGCACAATGGTGACATAGCCGTTCACAGGTTAAGAAGAAGAGGGTTTGTTTCCAGCTCATACACTAGTCTTCTTTACTTATTTGTTTTGGATAATAGTTGACTGTTCTATTAGAGTATTTTAATTTTTAGCTTTAATTTAAACTTTTCATACTCAATTTGGCCACTTATCGACTCTTAGAAGAGGTTGGTCTTCCCCTCACGTTTTCAATCTGTAGCTTCCACTAGCTTCCCATAGTTGAGTAAATATTGAGGGAGGCGCTTCACCATCCCAAGTACATCCTAAATTGGACCAAATCTACCCTAGTAGTCAAATCAGTGATACACTTTTAAGAAGGGTCACTGGCAATACTAAATAAGTCCATTTAGCAAGCTGCATAAGTAAAGTGAATTCACATATTGGTATATAAGTATGTATAGATTTTTCCACTATCGCACAGTCCTATTTAATTCCCTTTGCAACTTCAAATATAAAATATTTGCAATTGGTACTTCAAATATATTCATACTATGCAATTCCTTGTAGCACCATTGAGCAGTGTACACACTCAACCAGCATTTGATATGAGAACTGTACTTTACAAATCTAAGAACTACATATATTGAGTTTATTAACAAGTTGGTATCTTATCAACTGGACAATATTACTGTATTCATTGGTTCTTGTGGTAAAGTAAGAGCATTTATGAATAATTTACAGAGTAGCAATGACATTTCCATGGCATGGTTATTAGATTAGCCGCCACTTTTGCGTCTGATACATTTACACTGTTATTGCACACACAAATTGCAAACATCTTTTTTGAAAATTCATATGTTGGGGATAGTGTATGGCTTCTAGCTTTGCTGTAACTTTAGCAGTGAAGAATTTAGTTGTGGGAAGCTGTTCAAGTTTTGGCGCCCACTTAGTTGGGCATGAAAATTCATGCTTTAAGGTGTTTTTGCTTGTTAAACTTCTAAGTTTTCATTACACAAACTATCCTAGACATTGAAATAGTTTATGATATGTTTTTAGTTACTGTTAACTAGTTAGGCTTCTCTGTGGACTGTCAAATTTATCATAGTATTAGTAGCATTTCAAAGTGATTAGACTGCAGTGCAGATTAGTGTGTGTGTGTGTTTGTGGTGTGGCGTGGTGTGTGTGTGTGTGTGTGTGTGTATGTGTGTGTGTGTGTGTGTGTGTGTGTGTGTGTGTGTGTGTGTGTGTGTGTGTGTGTGTGTATGTGTGTGTGTGTGTGTGTGTGTGAGAGAGAGAGAGAGAGTGAGTGAATAGACTAGCAGCCCACAAAAACACATTAATTAATGTAATTCAGTGTGTGGCTGCACAGAAATGTTGTAGATTTCACTGGTTAATGTGTGCCATGTTCTATTAGCTGTTCACTTTTGGGATCGGATTATAGACAACTTGGTATTTGTTCAAATGCTACTTTACACAGTTACATTACACACTACACTGTCGGTCATATACAATAGTGACTCGGATGCACTGGTAAGAGATTTTCCAATTAACTGATATTTAAAACTTCACATAATGGTCAACATTTTTGTAACAAACATACGTATATGAAGATTCCATTATAATAAAATAATAACAATGTAACTAGGTGTTCATTGTATGCATGTTGGAAAGCGACATATGCATGTATTGTGACAGGCCAGCATGCACATCACATCATACGTATATTCCAGGTACATATAGGGAAGTGGTTTCTAAGTATTATCTCCTTTGAAATTATAGATTTCTAAATTTACAGTTGTAACTAAACACCACAGCATGCAGTACAACTCAACAGTTTGTAATGATGTTAAAATGTAGGGGAGGTGTGTGTTAGATGGAAATGTATGTAGTGTGCTTTTAATAAAGTAGTTTTGTCATATGGTTAGCTGACTTGTATTTGGAGGTCCTCCTAAGATCTCTGAGTTGATGTAATATTTCAGGGAAGATCTGTTATCATCTAGCTAGAAGGGACATGAAACCGTTTGAAAGTTTAAGAATGATATATCCATTTGTCCTTCAGATCACTCCTAATTGTATAGCTACTGTCTTATCTTCTTTGTACTTCACTATCTTTGTAATTCTGCATGTGTATCTGTAAAGCAATGAAAATAAATAAATTCAGCAGAGCAGTCAGATAAACTCTAATAGAACAGTCACCAATATGCTCCAATAGAGTAGTATACTCTTATAGAGTATTCATATAAATATCATGTATTATCAGATGTATTAAATGAGAAGGACACCTCATGGAAATGACATAGAACTGAATTTCAGGAATTTAAAATTCTGATCAGAGAAAGCTATATTAGTCATTGCAACGTTATATATTATGTAATATTATTTATGTGTTATCAGTCTGTTAATGCTATCCCACTAGGGACCTGTGAGAAGGCTAAAGTCTGTGAATACCCCCTCTTTCTGGAGCTTGTGGTCTTAGCTCATATCCGTAGTCTTCTTGGCACCAAAGAAAGTGACTTAGAGTTGCATCCATGCAACCACTACATTAGTGTGTTGGTGGCCAGACCGCTTTATCCTTTTAGAGTGATTGTTGGTGGAAACTCCCTCAAAAAGGAAAGAAAGCAATCTGGCGACACAACAACATGGAAACATTTGAATCCTACCACTTGGATGATTGAAAAGTCATAAATTCTTTGTATGTGTGTGCATGTATCAATAAGTTTTGTGTGTACACATACACTCCCTCCCCACACTTTGTAATGTTATGCCACATAGATACATACTCTTTTGAGGTTAGCACATGCAGTAAAATACGTTCCAAGTGGGCATTGTAAAATGTTTGATGTTAACATTTGAACCAAACAAAGGCATGTAGTCACTATACAGTTAGATGTAACTACTCAAAATGGGCAGCTGGCACTATAACTATGCTATAGCAGTATAAGCTCACACTCATGTAGTTTTACATAGCCACATGACACATGATAAGTCTGTTTTTTTTTTACAATTCCAGACTGAAGGATGTTAGTTAGCTACATGAAAACTATTCCAAAGTCTGATGGTGCTTTGGAAAAAGAATGCTTAGCTAAATGAATTGATGCAAGTTTGTAGTTGCTCAAATCTCAATAGAGGGCCTTCGGCTTTTGTAACACTGTTAGGCTATAAGTATTCTTCATGCAGGGTTGATGTCCCATTTGCGAGTGCCATTTGTACAAATTTCAAAAAAGGTGTGACTCTGGTTATACATAGCTGTCAAATGAAACTTACATGTGTGAAGCGTTTAGTCTAATGCGCATGCGTATGAGTGAATAATAAAATATTCAAGCGGAAATGACACGACAACTTTTTTAGCTTCGAAGGCGACTGTTATTCGAACACACGCAGTGATTAATATTTCAACCTGTGTCATCCGTGTAAGTGTGTGTAATTTACATTAGACCTTAAAAGGTTTCAGGTCAAATTGTAAGCTTATAATTCAGTATATAGCAGGTCAGTACAGGCCAATCTTGGCGGGGTGCTAGATACGTAGTTGATTAGGAAAGTCACAGTTCTGATTTATCCAGGGTAGCTACACGTCGTAAGGTAAGAAAATGCATTGTAATGCGTGATAGTCTATGTCATGTTATCATGTTGACTTGAGTCAGAGTGAAGCTATAGCTCAGTATATAGTCAGTGGTGACTCGGTCTGCATGGTCAAAGGCGTAGATATATTAAAGCTATCACAAGGGGACTCACCACATTCTCTTTTGTGCTCTCTTCATGTCAGGGGCGACCTCGTGATTATCACGCTGAGTAGCCTTATTCGTGCCGGCTGGTCAGTAGATCAGTATTCTGGGAACTGAAAGCACCACATACAACTGAAGTTAGTCTAGCTAACAAACAGTCACATCTATGCAAACTGCGTATACATTGTTGGGACCCTTTCATTAGCTATGGGAGAATAAACGTCTTAATGATTAAGACAAAATATACATTACAAGCATACAGGGGCCTAGACACAGGGGTACCATGTGCTGATGGATCAGTACAGGAGCCCTGGCAAGACTTACATTAACTAAAGGTAAATTAAATTACAATACACAAAAAAAACAAAAAAAAACTATATCTACATATATGTAATACTTAAAGTTTACCTAAGGTGGTCTAAAAGATCCCAGCCCGGGGAGGCTCTAGAATTAAAAATTCTGTAAGAACAGGACACAGCAATGCGAGCTGCCTGCTCAAACAAGGATCTTATGGTTTTCTTTGGCACTTCACAAGCAGTAGCCATTTGAGCAATTGTTTCTGGCAAAAAGTGGCCTAAACAACCAATTTCAATTGGAACAAGATTGACAGTTAACCCAGAAAGCTGGAGGTCATATTGCAAGGAGCTATATCGATCTTCCTTTCTAGCTCTAGCAGCAAGAAGATGTTGCTGGGTATTAGTTGGTACTGTCAATTCGAACAAACAAATGGAATAGCTGAAATGATGTCACATGTAGTCTTTAATTGCCAAGGGGTCTTTGCAGTGTTCAATTGCATGTTCATTATTGTTACAGGAGCTATTCTATGTGTTCAGTGTCTGGAAGGCAGTCAAAGGCACAGCAAGAGAACCTACATCAAAGAGAATATATACCAGCCAAAGAGGGGACAATGGGTCCTTGGGTAGTGGAGAGCCCAAGGGAGAGCCATTGGCAGGTGTATGGACCACTCAACAGCAACCACAACAGAGGCCAATCTCACCAACAACCTTTCAGGTTCTGGATAACACCATTCAACCTGATGACTACAGGATCTAACTTGCCTACTCATCCTGTCAGACAACAGACGGATCCTGGGGACCAGATAGCACCATCATCACCAAGATCTACTAGAAGGACAATGAGTTATTTTAGTGAACTACAAGTTGCTCCAGACAAGCCATTGGATCCATACAAGTACATTAATTTTGTAACTCACATTTCATAATACAAGTTTTTGTGGTTGTATTATAGCTATTTGTGTAACCTATAAGAAATCGTAGTGTCATCTGACCATTTATATAACCCTTAAAATGTAGTAAACACACGTGGGTGCTACCTACAAGGTTTTAAACTGACCCAAATACCTACATATAAGCGTGGAGTGCATGTATAGTATGTCAAAACTAAATATTATTAGTCGTTGCATATATTTCTTCAAGCCTTATTCAAAATCAACACAAATACTGATTCTCAAAAATACAAGTTTATGTAAAAATGCATATACATAGCTGTGTATCTTGACAACTGGTTTACAATCACTGAACAAATCAGATTAATGGTGCTTGTCAACAAGATAGTTGCTGGAACCATTTTACCATGCCACATGTCTAGTATCTTGTCATCAACCACAAGCTCATTGGGATACAGTGAAACCTACATGTGTAATAAGGACACCTCCAACCAAAGTGTCCTGGTTATCAAGGTGTCTTGGTGTTCTAGGTAATTCTAAGGGAAACTTTCGGGGTCATTATTTTCTCAAGCATCCAGATTATGCAAGTGTCCTCATTTTCGAAGTGTCCTGGTTGACAGTTTCCACTGCAAAATGAAACAGTGAGAGTGCCTATATAACTATTTATTTAATTCATTAATGGAAACATCTGTGTGGCTTGCTACTTTACAATATTAACTCGTACATTGTTGACTGCTTATCACTCCTTGTGGACACATGCATTGACTGGTTGTATAGACATAAACATGGTTGTGAATATCATCAAGTCTTAAACAATACAGCAAGTGTCCCTTGTGTAATACACCAATGACTATACTAACATTGACTCCCGCATTCCTACATAAGGAAAAGAATTCTTATGCTGAAGTGTCTCACTTTAAAATGTCATTCACCAGTGCCAAGAGCACACAGTCTAATATTGAATCTGGCTTTATGCATTGTGTAGCAAATTGTTGAGAGTAACGTACTTGAAGTACGTACCACACTGCATTATTAAATTTGTGAACAACATATAATAGCCACTTTTTGTAGCCTGTCCTCAATTGTGGCACTGTGTTGAGCATTAGTAACTACACGTGATACGTAGTTAAAGGGATATACGGGGTAGTGTAATGCAGCAGATATAGAATTTACAGTGACCTAGGGACTTTACTTGGAAAGTTATTTAGGCAAAGTACACATGTAACTCGGTGAAAGGCCTGTCCTTTGTCTAGTCCACATCATTTTCCTCATGATATGTAGACACCCACAAATCACTTCTGGTTTACCATTATCATCTTGTGTGTCCCTACTCCACTTAGTGGTAGCTATACCCAAGATGTAATGTAGTTATGAACACAGAGAAGCCATTACATGCGTGAAAGTGGAAAAAAATATTTTTTGACTTATGACAGTTGAATTCATAAGTAGCATGTTACAGTAACATATAGATGTTATGTATGGAAACATATTTTAGTTACATGTTTATGACTCCCTGTATTCACAGGCTTTAAGCCTTCTCACAGGTCCCTAGTGGAATATATAGCATTCACAGAATAAAGTGTACTGGTTAGTCAAGGTGTCCTTATTAGTGAGGTGTCCTGATTTTAGGGACTGTACACTAATATAAATGGACCATGGACAGGTGCCCTGATCATCAAGGTGTCCTGATTTCAGGAGTCTAAATGTGTGTACACTAATGGTAGACCATGAATGTATATGTGTCCTGGGTATGAATTTATATATACAAAAAAATAGCACAATATATCTATGCAATAAACAGTAGCAGCAATAGGTAACAGCTTGATGATAGATGTTGGAGCCTGAGTCAGTGTGCAATCCCACCTGTTCTAATGTTTGTTTTACAGGAAATTCTTGAGACATGTCAGGAAGACAAATCAAGAATGCAGTCAGTAAGAGAGTCCATACCCCAAAGAGAAGGTATACTAGCCATAAGGGGCCAGTGGGTCTTTGAGTAATGGTGAGTCAGTCATCGCTGATGTATGGACCACTCTACAGCAGCCACAACAGAGGCAAGTGCCAACAACCAGGTGAACAAGGTAATTAACACCATCCAACCTGATGTCTACAAGAACTACCTAACTGGATGAGATTTCATCTGGTGAGTAATATAACTATGAACTCTTGGTACGTACTAGATTAAATGACAAAAGCTATATTATAGTATGTAAATTCGTACAAAGAACCTGTTAGTAGTATTAAAGCATTTTTGTGGTTGCATAATATTGGGTTGACAATATAGATCATGTATATTCACACACAAACAAATGTACAATTATATTAGGGCTCAAACGAATAGTGATTTTTACTATTCGAATATTCTTTATTCACAACTACCGAATATTTGAATATTCTTTTCAGCATTGGTATGGATGAGATATCAATAATCCTGTTGTACAAGATGTCTCTTTAATATAATTCAGAATCAACACGATTTGATCGTTGTGTAGGATCAAGATTTCCTATGTACTCTACACACTGATGTTATGTATTTCCTTTGAAACGAATATTTCAATACCCAAAATGGTCGTCGAATATTCGAATGTTCACTGAATATTCGAATAATAGAATATTCGTTTGAGCCCTAAATTATATACAGTAGAACGTGGCTTACTGCTACTTCTAGGCATGTGGCGCACAATTAATCAATAAGACCATCCTATGGGGATGTACTCTAAAACAACAAGATAGCAGCAATGTAGACTTTAAAGCAAAACGGTCTTTATAGGTGGTCTTTGTTAGGAGGTGGTCTTATAAAGAGGTGACCACAAAGTGAAATTGTTTAATTTACCATTCTATTCCACCATTTCACTCTAGTACACCAGACACCCCAATATATCACATGTAATCCCGGGCCAGTTTTTTCATGCTGGTGTTTGTGGTGTATAAACCAGAAAACCCTAAATCATGTCATCTGACCATTTATAATATTCTGAAGCTTTAATATATATATATAGGGCTGCCTAGTTCAAATCTCCTCAGAAAAAAATACCATTTACATCAACAACAGCATAAAGAAAGAGCATTGCCTACTGACTAAGAGCTAGCATGTGCTATGACCAGCTGAGCATGACTGACCTGAGAACTGCTGTAAATGACAGTGTCAACAGGGCTACAGCAGCTGTACAGTTGTTGTCGTTATGGTTACTATAACCACTATTAGCCTGCATTGCTGTGTCCAACATAACTCAATATTACTAGCCACCAGCTATTTGGGGATACATGATAGCCATAACAGTTTACTCTCCAAATTATTAGGTGAATATAGTACAGTATTTATAAATTTTTTTGTGTTTTAGTGGTTTAAACCTACACCAGGCAAATATGTTATTCCATTACCAGTCACATTGGCTAAGTGTGCATTTTATTTTATAGTGGGAAATGTTTATATATGGCTTGTTACTTTACAATGTATAATATTGTGTTGTTATACACTTGTTTCACTGTAGTCCAATATGTTTTGACATCTTAAAGGAACCCTTTATCACTCCTTGTGGACACAGTTACTGGTTAGTTAGACATAGTGTATGTGGTTGTGACTTGACTGTATTGTTCACTCCACAGTTATGATTGTATATCATCAGGTCTTAAACAATACAGTAGGTGTCCCTTGTGTAATGAACCAATGACTAATGATGACTCCCTCATTCCTAATGTGACATGTAAGTCAACCTCTGTACCTTCATCCTTGTCCTTTATCCCTCTCTGTTCCTATAGTGAGTGAAGCTTTTACAAATATTATAAAACAAGAGGAAGAATATCTGAACAGGTGCGTTACATGTACACAATCGTTATTATCAAGGCTGGAGGCTACACACAAGAGGTGAGGGGTAGTATAATGGCTGTAATCACTAACTTAGACTGAATTGTAAAGTACTTCTTTTTGTCATACGCCAAGCTGAATATTTAGTAGATGGTGCGTATGTACTTTAGTCGTTGTACAAACACCAGCTGCAGGTCACCACTTCATTACACCCACATGGAAAGCATCCCACACCAAGGAGAATCACCATTTGTAGTAACTAGTACTTATTAAAGCACTGACATGCTGTTTTGTTTGCACATATATCAAATACGCCACATGTACATGCAGCAGCTATATACAGCCTCCCCACCCTCCTGTCCCTTACGCTCAGTTTTTAAAAATATGATTAACACTTGTGAACTTCATATAATCTTTTTGATTTCTGTGCAGCAAGAAATATAATAATAATTATCTATTAACTCTATTTAGTGCTGCAGTCACACAGTGAGGTCAGCTATCATAATAGTGCATAATATTGTGTACATGATCATGAGTGAGAATTGGCAGACAATACAGACCTTTCATAGTGCAGTCGGGTGCCTGATGGGTATATAAGGAATTTAAAATTGGAGGGGTGGCCTTCCTATACAGGTGATTAAACTGTAAGCACCAATGACCATGTGCTTACAGTAGACCTGAAACCAGCTAATCACCTCCTGTCTAAAAAGGCCAACTTTTAATATCCCAATAATATTAAGTAGTTTGATGTTTTTAATGGGGAATTTTTGACACTGCAAGACAGCCATTTCAAGTTACACTCCTTTCATAACTACATACGTAGGTACTCCGAAAATAATTTCCATTCAACAAATTTTTTTTCAAAGCTTCATGCAATGCTCTCTCGATAAATTAACGCACTATATGCTTACAATACATAGCTGGAGGCTATAGCTACATAAACAATAAAACAACTAAGATGGTGTTGCCATACTAAAATAATTCCATCTTAAACAACTTCGTAGTTTAATTGCTACACTTTAATTCTTTGTGCCAAAGTTTCTATAAAGAGTTTATATCAAGTGGCTATATGAAATTCTGAATACTTGATTGTCTGTTGATATTTATTGTATATAGCTATTGCCAACACATTTCACTTGTATTGGGTAAGCCAGTGGACCCTTTATGGCAACAGCAACAAAGTACATCCTAAAGGATCATTCAAGCTCAGATTTAATATAATGAGTAACACATTAACCAGCAAGTGATCACGAAGCATCTTGGGTCTGTTTTCTCAAGCTGACATTTATGAAAACTGAAACCATATCACAGCCAGAACAAATAATCACTGCTTGTTAAGCTATCTAAACAAAATGGCTATGCTTTGTGTTTACTCAGATTTTATTTATTTATTTATTAGTTAATAAGGCTTTACAGCACAAGTGATGAAGACCTGCAGGACACCTGGCCCTGCAGCCTGTTTAAAGATGTTATATTAAGTATGTTTGAAAAGGTGGAGAAAAAGGAGAAAAAAAATCTATGGGCAGCCTAGAACCTGTAGCCATCTGGTTTATGCTTGAATGCTTACAGGAGTCTACCAGGCCGTCAAGATGTCTTCTCCTTATCAATGTCATGTGTTTGTATCCATAGGAACTCCAGGTTCATCACAGGGGTGAGTGTACCCAAGGGGGAGGGGTTCCAGGAAACACCATTTGGATTTTACACATTAGGTACACATTACAATTCTAAATTCCTTGTTTCCCATCCTAGTCAGACAAAAAACACCATGCGAGCGGGTGGCTATTATTTATTATATTGTTAAAATCTATTATTTAATATCAAGGATATTAAAGGGAGCCCATTAAATCCTAATTGCATTTTTCTCTCAGATTCAGGAGAGCTAGATTCAAGTGCTTTGAAAGATTTTACTAGGATTCAACAAGATTCAAACCTCTAGAAGGTTAAATTCAAAGTGTTGTAGATCCCTTCATGTGTTTCCTGTGCAGCCAGAAAGGTATTTGTCATACTCATGGTGACACGTGCTATTTAGTACTAGTACCATCAACTTCAACAGCACAAATTTTCCGAATGTTTCACACATTAATAACAGATTGAGAATGGGACTTGTGTTCATTAATCTATCTCGATGGCTACTTGAAGAGATCCATTGCTAGTATTCAGATGTCATGTACTAAATAACATAACTCGCATCAGAGCGGCCCACCTATCCATGACACTAGTCTTTATCCCAATGACATGACCACCCAACTCTAATAAGATTTAGGTCATGTGACTATCAAATGCAATAATAACTTTGCATGTGGCTTTAAAATTACCATGAATAATCCCTGGCATAGAACAACTAACATATAGTAGGCACATTGTGCTGGCTAATATTTATGTAGTGATAAAGTGACAAGTGACCTAGGGTAACATTTCTGTGGTAAACTTGAAGTACATGACATGATGTCCTTAACCACATGACATGATAGACATGTGTCTATCAGGCTGACAATATTATCATACCTCTGTCTATTAGTGCATAAAGAAATTATGGTTTTAAAAGACAACATCAGTCTTGTAAGACCACTCACCTCTCAGTGATGCAAAGTGAAGGAAATGGTTGTTAACCAGTTGCAGTGGACATAATAACTATGTTCAAAAGATTCCCAGTTCGATACTCAGTTATGCCAAATTGGTGTTGGTGTTGTTTCCTTGAGTAAGATACTTTACTCACATTTTTCCAGTCTACACAACTGTTTAATGGGGACCTGGTAGCCTGGTGTCAACTGGGGAAGCAGCCCACCAAATTTAATATCAATACGTACCTGGGGGAGCAAATGCCAACTTCCTGTCATGTCTCACAGAGCAGTTGAAGGTCCAGGTAGCACCTCAGGTTCTCACACCTTCACCTGTGAGATATGGAACAGCATCTTGCAGGTTTTTTTTACTAGTACTATCCCAGGAGGATTTGCCTGTGCTGACTCCAAGCACTGGAGTAGAGCATAGGTGTCCCAGTGCTGGTTCACTGGGTAGGTGAGAACCGTGGTACTAGCACAGCAGCTGAAGGCTTTGCTTTGTGTGTGTGTGTGTGTGTGTGTGCACGCGCGTGTGTGTGTAATGTGTTTGTGTTCAGCAATATTAAAGTGGCAGCATCGTCAAAAACAAACAAACAAACAAAGCAGTTAGTTTGTATATCAATTTTAAGTGCTAATTGTTATTGTATGTGTGTATTTTCTTAGATAGAATGGAGAAAGTAGGAACTCACAATTCAGAAATCCAGACAATTGTACCACTAAAGTCAGGTAACTAAGAAATTTATTAGTAGCCACTATAAATGCATTTCTGCCTCCCATAGCTTCATCAGGTGACAAATTCCCAGAAGAATGGGTGGAAGATATTGTATGGAGCTGTGTATGGCATTGAGTTGGGTAGGAATATTGTCATGTTATAATTTACTGTGTCCTGAAGATGATGGAAGATACTAAAGTTGCTCTGCTAGCTTGATTAAACTAAATGATAAATGGTTTTGGTTAAAAAGTTACTTGTTAAATTATCCTTTGGGGTGACATGTGTAAATTTACTTTGTGGTTTTGGTGGGGACTAGTCATGGGGTTTTTCAGCAGGACTATTAATTTTGATGACTGGACACAAGTTGTGTTCAGTTGTGTTTTAGTGCAAAGGGGAGGGAAAGTTATATTAAATAAGTTAAAAGCTGTTGTTTACTGTAACCCTTTAACATGGAGGATATGTAGGGTTAGCAGGTACTGTATTCTTGCAGCAGTGACAGCTCAAAAGAGAGCAACTTAATTTTACTGGTTTGAAGTGTAACCATGGGGAGTGTGCAGCAGCCAATAAAGAGTTGCAATTTTAAAAGCATGTTATCAGTGGTTGAAGGCTATACTCTCCTGACCAATGTAATTAGACTGTGTACCTCAGTACATCAATGGGAACGGATTGAATTTGAGGATGTTATAGCAAGTGAAGCCATTAGAGTGATGTTAGTGTTTGTGTGTTTGTTATGGTCTGAGTGATCTGTTTGTTTGGTTATGTATTCGACAACTCATAAAACTGCATTGCGTGAATGAGATAGAATATTTTTGTGTTTGTTTGAGTAGTATCCAATAGTTGTCACTCCTGTTCAAGTGAAATACACCAGCTTCCTTATTAAGGCCAAGACCCAAGGTGACTGGCTTAGACAAATCCCATTGTAACACTAACCTCTCAAGAAAATGACTGTTAACAAATCATTAGTTGCTAGACAATTGACAGTTTTGGTTGTTTTGTAGGTTTCTTGTGGCATTTTATAGTTATAACATGGTTACGAGGGATATGACCAAATATAACACACAAGTGCCTGCAGGGCGTAAGTACGTATATTTTGTCATATCCCGAGTAATTGTGTTATAACTGAAATATTCTACACCTCAGTAGATGAATCGATTATAGATAGCAAGTTATAGTAAAACAGCACCTGTTGAAGATTGAAATGAGTAGACATTCATGATGGATCAGACGTTTTAGATTCTTTAGTGGTGCCATGCCCATCTACTCGCGATTAGTAAAGGAGACAAGAAGTAGTGAAGGAGACAAGAGTTCACTGAAAATTGCTCAGGTGAATAATTTTTGGTTGATTTAGGTGCTTATTATTAGAGAACTGTTTACCATTTAGACAAGGATTTCGCATAATGTGTGAAGTTACACCATATATGGTAAGCGTAGCCACAAAGCGTGGTATATCACTTATATACCACAGTTTGCCATGGTATATCAGTTATATACCACAGCATGGTGCTTTTGATTTCAACCACAGGTGTAGTATGTTATAGGATATAGAATAGTGCCTGAAAATGTCACACAAAACAATTAATGTATAGCAGAACTAACTTTAGCAATTGGAAACAATTATTAGTAAATTTCAAATCTGTTTCTATTATAACGCATAATATACACACACCTTATACAGGTATAGTCTGTGTTTTTTGATTTGACTTAATTAATTGAAGAGAGGAAATGACCCAAGGTGAGTACTTTCTGATAGCCATGTTTGTGTTTATATGTCTATGTATAATGTAGTGTGTGTGTAGTGTGTGTGTGTGTAGTGTGTGTGTAGTGTGTGTGTGTGTAGTGTGTAGTGTGTGTGTGTGTAGTGTGTGTGTAGTGTGTGTGTGTGTAGTGTGTAGTGTGTGTAGTGTGTGTGTGTGTAGTGTGTGTGTGTGTAGTGTGTGTGTGTGTGTAGTGTGTGTGTGTGTGTGTGTAGTGTGTGTGTGTGTGTAGTGTGTGTGTGTGTAGTGTGTGTGTGTGTAGTGTGTGTGTGTGTGTGTAGTGTGTAGTGTGTGTGGTGTGTGTGTAGTGTGTGTGTAGTATGTGTGTGTGCAGTGTGTGTGTGTAGTGTATGTGTATGCGTGTGTGTGGTGTGTGTAGTGTGGTGTGTGTGTGTGTGTAGTGTTGTGTGTGTTGTGGGTATATTGTGTGTACATCAGCAATATTAAAGTGGCGGCATTGTCTCAACTTTGTTTTCCAGTTACTATTCCCAGATTTCTAATGACATTTTGAAAGGATGAATTCGGTGATTTTGGTGTAGGTCTCTACAATCAATTCTGCAGATACATCTAAAAGGCTAGAAGCATCTGTGTTCTCAAAGTTGCTATATATTGTAGGACAAGGAGAGAGAAAACACAAGTTAGTTTGTATATCAGCTTAAAGTAATAGATGTTATTGTTGCATGTGTATTTTCTTAGAGAGAATGGAGAAAGATCAGAGGGAATACTGGAATTCCAGAAATCCAGACATTTGTATCACCAAAAAGTCAGGTAACTAAGAACTTTATTAGTAGCCACTATAAATACATTTCTGCCTCCCATAGCTTCATCAGGTAACAAGTTCCAGGATGGGTGGAGGAGCTGTGTATGATGTTGAGTTGGGTAGAAGTATTGAAATTTATTGTCATGTTATATTTTGTCCTGAAGATGGTGGAGGATACTAAAGTTGCTCTGCTGGCTTGGTTAAACTAATGACAGATGTTTAATTTTTTAAAAAAAAGTTAAATTTTACTTGTTAAATTACCCTTAGTGGTGACATGTGTAAATTTGCTTTTGTGTGGTTTCAGTAGGGACTAGCCATGGGATTTTCCAGCAAGATTATTAATTTTGATGACTGGACACAAGTTGTGTTCAGTTGTGCTTTAGTGCAAAGGGGAGGGAAAGTTATATTAAATAAGTTAAAAGCTGTTGTTTACTGTAACCCTTTAACATGGAGGATATGTAGGGTTAGCAAGTACTGTATTCTTGCAGCAGTGACAGCTCAAAAGAAAGTTACTGGTTTAAATTGTAACCATGGGAGTGTGTTAAGCAGCTAATAAGGAGTAGAAAAATTTTAAAATATACATTATTGGAGGTTATAGAAAGCTACCATGCACACTCTTGTAACCAATGTAGTTAGACTGTATCTCAATGGGAACAAATTGAATTTGTGACTGAATGGAATGTTATAGCAAGTGAAACCATTAGAGTAATGCTAGTGTTTGTGTGTTTGTTATGGTCTGAGTGGTCTGTTTGTTTGCATGTTGCTGTACTGATTTGATGGCATTGCGTGAATGAGACAGAATTATTTTCTTCATTAAGAGAATTTGAGACCTAATAGGAGAATCCGCAGTATCCTGCACACCTACCAAAATACCATAAATAAAATTCTGTAAAAATATACATGCCACAATCAAAAGTGACGCAGGTGATCTCACAATTATACATTCACAAAATGCTATCACTCTCAAAATAAACAATTTTCTTATATTATTTTCTGCTGAGTTCATAGCTTCACTGAACAATACATGTACATGTGGATTATGTGGACATGGTATGTACGTTGTGGACCTGGGTGTGATGAAGTTGTCACTTTGAAGAAGCCATTAATTGTGTGAAAATATAAAAATTACCAAATTCATATATACAGTAATTGGTCCATTCAATTCTTGAATGACTTTTGAATGTTCATTGGTGGCCAAGCTTCTTGAAGCCTCTCTGTATAGACTCAATGTGAGTTGTGTTTAGTTGGGCTTTAGTGTAAAGGGAGGAAAGTTATATTAAAAGCTGTTGTTTGACAGTACCTCTTTAGCAAGGAGCTAGGATATGTAAGTTTTAGCAAGTATTGTATTCTTGCAGTAGTAACAGAGCATTATATTTGGCAGGTTTAAAGTGTAAGTATTGGGAGTGTGTTTAGGAATTGCCAAAATGTTATCAGTGGCTGGAGGCAAGAGGCTATTGTGTATACTCTTGTGACCACTGTAATTACATGATGTACAGTATCTGGGAATGGATTGAATGTAATGTGGTAGTTGTGAGATATAACAAACAGCAAGTGAAACCATTAGAGTAAATTAGTGTTTGTGTGTTTGTTATGGTCTAAGTCCCTGTGTTCTGTGATGACTCATAAAACTGCATTGCATGAATAATATTACATAGTCGATACAAGACTTTTTGTGTTTGTGTGAGTAACATCCAATAGTTGTCATTCCTGTTCAGGTGAAATACACCACCTGTCTTATTAAAGACAAGCCCAAAGGTGACTGACTTTAGTGGCCTAGACAAATCCCATTAAGTTTTAATAAGGTTTTCCACTTTGAACACCTGTTAACACTAACCTCTCACTGTTAACAAATCATTACATGCTAGACAATGGTTATTTTGTAGGCTTCTTATGACATTAAGATAGGATATAATTTGAGAATTTGAGACCTAGCTATTTTGAGTATTAATAGGAGAAACCACAGAACCCTACACAACTATGTATCAACAGTGCAACCCATTTGCAGCAGAGTAAAGAACTGCTACACTAACAAGCATTAGCCACAAAATTTGACATGCCACAATCAAAAGTGACACATGTGACCTCACAATTATACATTCATGAAGTGTTATCACTCACAATTAAAAAAGAAAATCTGTTTATATACGTAGCTATGTGGTTTGACTGTACACATGTGTGATGTGTGGTTTATGTAGTGAGAGTTGAGTACATTAACATACTTACTTGCAAAGGCAAATTTTCTGGTAGAGTTTGTAACTGAAGACCTTACTAGACTCCCACAAGTACTTGTGGACATGGTACATGTAGTAGTGGCCATATCATCCTATGCTCCCTGTACCATTATGGTACTCACCTGGGTGTGATAAAGTGGTTAGTTTGAAGAAGCCATTGGCTGTGTGAAAATGAAAAAAAAAACCAAGTACGGTAATTGGTACATTCAATTCTTGTTTATAGGTGAATGCATTTTGAAGTTTTGAATTTTCATTGGTGGCTATGGAAACACAATATTGAATAACTACTAGTGGGATATCACACAGTATAAATATCAATTTCCACGTGAATTAGCTACACATTAAAATCTTATGAAAATAATTTTTATGGGTCATAAAAATGTGATAAACATCCTGATGCAATTTTCATGAAATGAGTTCAACTTTTTTTTCTCACAGGTTTGATTTGTCTGCTTGTCACAATTCCCTCTTTTATCTGTCATGGTGCTCATCAATTAGGCTCTTATATACTGCAAAAAGGGATCTGTACTGGGTAGCATTGTCAACAGGGGTAAATTCAGGGGGTTTCCTGGGGTTCCAAGAAACCCCGGGGGCTCAGCAATGAAGCATAAATATTGTAGGCCATTGAAGAAAATCTGTAAATCGTAAATCTCAAAATTGGTCCGAATTTCTGTAATTTTCCCCTTATCTACGTATAGTAACAGTTTGATAAATTTGTTTTGCTTTTTTTGACAAGATTTCACCCTAAATCTTTATCATAAATCTCTGTGTAAATCTTAAATCTTGTAAATCTCGTAGGTGATATTTGCCTCATTTCGGACCCCTCAAACCCCCTCTGAAATCTTAAGTTCTTAACTTGTGGGTTTGCAGCAGGAACACCATGCAAACTATAATATTATTAGTTTGGCAGCACAAATGTACAGAGTAAATGGGAACAGGGTAGGGTAGTATAGCTACAGTGTATTAGGAAACTTACATTTTGATTCCTCAATAGTGCATATTAAGAGAGAACAAGGCCAAGGGCATGCCTTTATAAAGATCGAGATACTCTAATAGAGCACTCTAGCTATACATTTACGCAATTTTTTAATGGGTATGATATAAATACGGTACCGTATTTGTATAAAAGCCCGGGCTTTTATTTCCTTCCCAGCATTTTTGACCCAGCCTGTAAACGAATAGGGCCTTTATTTGAGACCAGGCAGCATTTATTTTAGATTGGCCTGACATACACCTGGCATTTAATCGAATTAGGATGGTGGTAGAAGGGGATTACTGCAGAGAAAACAGTGATAAAGTGTGTTGACTATATAAGCAAAATATAGTCAACGCTTAAAATGATTGGAATATAGTTGTATCATACATATCTACATGCACTCAAGACTCGTCTGAACTACTCACGTGATTACTTGTAGTATGGCCCTCAGAAAGCTCTAAACTCAAGCAGCAGCAACAAGGGAAACAATTAAAGCCATTGACAGTAGATTCATGTAATAGCCCGGGCATTTATTTGAGACCAGGCATTTATTTTCCAAAGGTGCTGGAAACCCCCCAGCTTATAATTGAGATAGCTTACTGTATAATACCCAATTTTGAAGCATTCGTTCAACATCTGTTAGCTGTGCCCGCAGACCCTTGCACCTATAATCAAAACCACCTTGGAAAAATCCTGGATACACCCTGGTCTACCACATGAGCACACTACATTATGTTGCCTATTTTATTACAGAAACTTAACTATATATTTCAGGAGAAAACATACGTAGTAGCTTCTTCAAAAAGGCAATAGTTGTAGGTGGTGCAGCAGAGCTAGAGCTAGCACAAACAGGTAGACATGCACAGGTGGCAAGTCCTTGAAGATTATAGAATGTTTGTTAGCATGCATTACAACAGGAATCACAATTAGCACAATGCAAACTGCTGATAGGAATTTAATAGTCATCTCAGATGGTGTGTTTTACGACCTACTAACTTGTAACTCAACTATTAGTATAGACTGTGTTGTGATCAGCGTATTCTTTTTGCATACATGTACCATTCCATTTAATGATCACCACAAAATAAGACAGAGTTTTGTCACATGGTGGTCTACCAGCCAATATATAATTTTGGCTTCACAACACATAAAGCTTTGTTCACAGGAAACAAGCTTGCAGTTGTACTGAATGATGTTAAGTTTGGTCCCAAAAGATATCGGCTGTTACAATGTCCTCTAGCTATGTGGGCCCAAGTTCTATAAACTTTTCATTTATATTACCTTCAGCCTTTTCCTTGAACTGCACGAGTATCCTCTTCAGCTGTCTTATTGACTTTTGGTTTTCTTAGTGCCTTGGTTCCTAGCTGGATGTTCCTGATAGGCAGAGTACGCTGTGACAAAATCAAACAATGATTACTATACTAACAAAAGTGAATGTAGTATCTATCAGTAGCTTTCATAAAGGTCGTTATTCATCTAGCGATCTTAAAGAAACGTTAAACTAATTCAACACCGACACTTCTAAAGGACGAATAGCATATCTATTTAGGACCCTTACAAACTTTCTCAGCATAAAGCGCTACATTTTAACTTGCAAGCCTCAACACCTGGTGTTATGCTTGGTCACATGTTATGGGGCTATGACCAGTGATCTATGTTCTCATAGCAACTTTAATGCACTTGAATAGTTTTAATAGGGGCGTACATGACAACCTGTCATTGACAAATACAGTTAAGCATATTCAGAGGTCCAGCTGCCACTACTATTCAGAGATTAGCAGTATCTGGTGCCATTTATCAGGCAACTTGTGCACTGTTTGAACAGCATTATGGGAAATCCCCTTAAGGAATATCTACCTACATGAACTAGCTGCTTAAATTGCTTACACATATGAGTGACACAATTACTAGCCGTATTTAGTGTAAAGGGAATGGAAGCATTGTCAGAGATACGTTTTTACAACTCCCCCCCCCCAAAGGAGGAGATCTGGCAAATAGATTAACTACTACAAGCCATCGTGAGGGAGGTCAATGTCTATGAAATAAACAAAGGAATTATTTATTCTTGAGTCCTGGCAGTTTGTTATCGAAAGTACCACTACCACAGCATCATTAGCACTATAGACTAGACAGACACTAAAACATGTTGGGGCTAGACTGAATTGTCAATACATTAAATATTTTTTTGGTGAAATTATGGTATAGCTATTTAAATGTTGTACATATACAGAATTGTAGGACTGCTACCTCAAATTGATAATCAGATTACAGAGCCAGAAGCTTAATAACCGAATGTTGCTTAGAACAGTATCTTATCTTGTATGTACATGTTTGACTATTCATCCAAAGACATCAGTGGGCCACTCAACCAAGGTGTACACCTACTCATCTAGTTAGCTCCTTCCTACTCATCTAGTTAGCTCCTTGCTTTAGCTACTGTCACCATGTTTGCAACCTGGATTTTACTGGCATGCAATTTGTTTTCCAAACAATGTACCTTGTTTAGGATGGGTTTAAGTTGCCACAAGCAAGATCACACTCAGCAAATACACTATATACTCATTGTTGACCTCACAAATACCAACTCCACTTTGCAATCATAAAAAGTATGAAACCTGTTAAAGCCATGTCTGCCAGACAGACACTTGCTTATCCGCAATTATGTCACAGATGTAAAAATGGCTGCTGGGACTTTTGTAAAATGTGCATGGATGACTATGGGAAAAGAAACTTTTAACAATCATATCTTAGACAAGAAAGAAGATATCAAGCTCTAACCCACAGATATGGTTATAAGATGTTACAATGAATACATACAAACTTTTGGGTGGTTTTTAAAGTGATGCTAGATTGTATTCTTTCCAGCAGTTGCCATATAGCCATACTGGCAGGCTAGAGCTCAATATCTTCTTTCTTGGCTGAGATATAATTGTTCAAAATTTTCTTCCCATAGTCACCCATACAAATGTAACAAAGTCCCCCACTATGGTGTACCTTTTTGAAGCTGGCTGAGAACTATACGTTCATTATTCACTGACGTCAATAAACCTTATCCAAAATGACATCACAAACATACAAATGGCCGGGGTTTGGTGATGGGGACTGATAACATTTATCTGACGCAGAAGCCTAAGAAATTCAAGTCAACTGTTTGCTTAGTAGATCACATGATCAGGTCACTTCATTGTTAGTTTCTCATCCACCCATACCATAAGCATGGCCAACTCAGCTATCACTGAATTACGGTGATAGCTAGACAAACTTGCTGTCTTAATAGGTACTTTACAACATATCCTCAACTATATTAAAAGCTGTACTGGTAAACGTGTTATAAAGATATACATTTAGCATCCATCAGGTAGTCGTCTTTACTATGCTGCACCTTGCTACCAGCCAACCGTTCATCAAATTCAGTTTTGCTTTTCAGAGTCTAAGCCAATCATGCTGTCTTCTGGTAGTCTCATGTGACCAGATCACTTATTTTCTTTTGTTATGGGGTAAGGAAAAAGCTAAGGCTATCCCAACACAATCGAGTGTCCGGTCATGTGAGACCAGTCTTCTAGTAGCTAGCACTGCAGCTTTTCCTTGGTGTTCATCCATGTTGTCACATCTAGCTTTATAGTTCTATTGTTCCTTGCATAAATATGATGCTAGTAGCTACCAAGGTGGAATGAATGTGGGACTTTCCATGTTAAACTTTTGAAAATGCGATGCTCGAACCACTGATTGACTTTCTATGTTCATTGAATGTAACACTTGTACCACAGTCCACTAATTACTGACAGTATGACAAGCTCATCCCAATTACTTAGATTCACAAGATACATGCAGGGAGAATATTACTCAGTTAGTTGTGGGAGGGTAAAGTATGGAGGGAAGGTACCTTTTAGTAGTGGCCACCATGAGAGTGATTGTATCAGTAGCAAACATGCCGGCACTGTGAAAGAAGACACCACCAAATCACTGTGTGGACAAAACCAGTGGACAAAGCAATGCCATTCAAACACCTGGTACCATACAAATTTCTAGTACCCAGGATACAGTCCTTTAACACACATCAGTATAAAACTGCATCAAATTAGAATATTACATCAAACCAAGAGAAAATACGCTTGATCAAACAGAACGAGTATTCACATGTACAATGAACAACAGACTGTTACCTATTATCAGGTTATCCTGGGCAATAGTCAAAGGTCATCATCTGAAGACATGACTGAAATCAGACCCTGTAAAGAAGGAACATCTACATGTTTGAATGCAATGGCTTTATATATGTATTATGATAGAAGTCAGTTTACAGGACAGAAATGTAACTAATATTGCACTTATGTAGTTTTTCCAACAATTTGTAGAGACACGATGAGTCTTTTTTAGTCAAAAAGTTGGAAGGCTATAAGACCCCTTCTCACAGATCTGGTTGCATATTTGGATTAACCCACAGCCCGGCATTTGCAATAGAGTTAGCTATGCAGGTACATCTGACTCATTACTGAAGAAACCTGCTATATTCATCCTGTTTGTAGATGGCTTTTACCGGATGATTTTATTAATGGAGCAGGTTTTGTAGAGAAGCTGAGGTTCAAAGGATAAGACATGAAAAGGGGTATTTGATCTACAGTATGAATGCTTGATGAGATATTAAAAAAATAACAACAAGCTTTCTATAAACAGGGCAAAAAGCATTCAGAGGTAAAATTCCTATGTTTGAGTTGGGATAACAAGGTAGCTTCTACTTTATTTCAAACAACTTAGTTCATACATTCAGTCACTATATCCCCACAGGACATTTGATATTTCGTGTTACAACAAAGTTGATTTGTTCTACTAATACCAGTCCTGAAACCATTTGCTGAGATTTCCACTGAAGTGTTGGTACTAGCTTGCAGTAGACCTGAGTGTAGAAATTACTACTATAGCTAAAACACACCAAATACATGGGTTTGCAATGCCTCTGAGAAGGCATGTATGGTGGCAGTATCATTTTTAAGCAATGGAGAAGTATCAGTTTGTCTGGTGGAATCAACATCACGAATAGCTCCACTAAAGGACAAATAAAGCCCAGATTAGAGTTGTTGGGGGGTGGGGCAACCATTTTGCTTGCCTTGTGGATTCTCAACTGTTGTGTTTTCAATTTCTACCAGAACTATACGGCTGGACTAACTCATACACAGTAATGTGTTGATTACTGAACTAAGCATGACAGTGAAAAACAGCGGAAGCAATACTATATATTCAAAACCAAGTGAACGAAATTCATAGGTCAAGGTTCCCCAGGATGTATTGATCCAGTAGGTTTATCACTGTTATCATCTTCATCTAAGGAAATTGGAAAAAAAACTTAATGTGGAGTGCACTAATGCCCCTGGCAATTTGACAACATTGTATGACAGCAATGAGACACAGCTGGATCGAAGCAAGAAGATTGAATCGAAATATAATAGTTGTGAACACCAAGTAAAACTATTAGAGTAATTAATGTTAGTGTTTATTCCCACATAATTAATATAAGGATTATTGTGTTTGTGTGAGTAGTGTCAAATAGTTGTCACTTCTGTTCAAATTATAAGGCCAAGATTTACATCTTGGCCTGGCTTAGACAGCCAGATCCCATTGTAAACCCATATCAGGGTTTTTAGTTTAAAAGTTTCCAAACATTCCCTAAGGCAATGATTGGACATGGCACCATACCTCAAATGAGTCTGTACTTTACTCAACTTTCACAAAAAATAATTTTAAGCACAAAGTAAATAACTTGCATTTGGGAATTCATATAAAGTTCATGTTGTGATATTTTGTGGGTAAATCTGGTGTTTTGTGTGAAATAGTCATATTGAAATTTCTTGCCACTAACACTATCAAGAGTTGAAAGGTGATCATTTCAAATTAATATTATAATTTAGAACTCTAGCCGAGGAGTGCTAAAGTGCCCACCTTTAGAAAAGTTACCTGTATAAAAGATTAACTTTTCCATTCTCAAAATGAGAAATTTATACACTATAATTACCTGTCTAAATTTAGCAACCAACTACATTACTAAGAAATCCTAGCCCAAGGGTGACTGGTTTAGACAGGTCCCATTGTAAACCAATATGTTTTTTAACAAGGTTTAACACCGTTAACATTAACCTCTTGATGTTTCCAGGAAAATGACTTGTTTACGAATCATTACATGCTAGACAATTGGCAGACAATTGGCAGTATGGTTATTCTTGTGACATTATAGGAAAATCCATGGTACCCTACAAACTTACCAATAGCAACTACATTTGATGACGCAGTGACAGACCATTTGCAGCAGGGTAAGAACTATTGGCCGGGTTAAACTAACAAGCAACAGCCACAAAAATTGAGTTAAAAAGACATGCCACAAATTGCAACAATTAAAAGTGAAACAAGTGACCTCAAAAATGTTCACAATTATACATTCACGAAGTGTTGTCATTCTCAACATTCACAAAATTTTTTGGCTTTCTCTGCCTATGTGATAGTGACTGTACAATACACGTATGATGTGTAGTTTATGTAGTGAGAGTTGATCTGATGAGTACATTAACATACTTACTTGCAAAGGCAAATTTTCTGGTAGAGTAGGTGACTGAAGACCTTACCCTAGTCTACAGCCCATGTCAACTCCCATGTGTACTGGTGGACTGTAGTAGTTGCCATATCATATCAAGGTTCCTGTACCATTATGGTACTCACCTGGGTGTGATAAAGTGGTTAGTTTGAAGAAGCCATTGGTTGTGTGAAAATGAAACAATACCAAATTTACACTGTAATTGGTACATTCAACTTTGTTTATAGCTAGATGAATGCCATTTGAATATTCATTGGGAGCTATGGAAACAGTATCCACAATGTTTACTTGTGGAATATCACATGAATTTTTTTGTATAAATTTGCACATGAATTAACTACACATTAAAAATCCTAAGAAAATATTTTAGCATGGGTCATAAAAATGCAATAAACATCACAGTGACAAACAGCATACTCGACGAGCGTAAGGCATTACTTTTGTAACACATTGCATAATATTATTACTTAATGCAGTAACTTATGCTAGTAACATCTAACGGATAGTTACTTTACATAAGTAATGCGTTACTAAAGTAGCACATTACTACTTGTTACTGTAATATCATTACTTAACAAAGTAACATTGTGCATTATGTAATATGACATATTACTAGTTACTTTTAAACTGAAGTAATATAACGAGCAATAAGCAATATATTACTTTCTAACAGTAGTGGCCCAACACTGCTACCATATTTACACACTCCAAGACAAACACATACTTGCTGCCTTAGTCTAGTGAAATGCTATACAACACTCAGTCCTTGATTATATTAACAGTTGTACCATTACCAATATTTAGCATTCATCAGGAAGTTGTTTTGTACTACGTTGCACCTTGCTACCAGCTAACTGTTCGTCAAATTCAGTGTTGCTTGGCAAGACTGTCTTCTGGTGGCTATAGCTACCACTTCAGCTTCTCATTGGTGCTCATCCATGTTATAATTCTCTTGTTCCTTGCAGAAATGTGATACTAGTAACTACCAAAGTGGAATCAGTGTGGGACTTTCTGCATTCTTTGTACAAAATTTTGAAACTGCGATGCTTGTACCACTGGTTGAATGAAACCAGTAACAGTGTGGGACTTTCTATGTTGTTTCCAGGAACACAAAGGTACTTATGGCATAGATATGCCATTCGTCCTTTAGAAGTGTCAGTGTTGAATTAGTTTAATGTTTCTTTGAGATCACAAGATCAATAATGACATGTGACCAACCTCTGTGAATAGGATACTATACATTCACTTTTGTTAGTATAGTAATCACAGCATGTTCTGCCTATCACCAACATCCAGCTAGGAACTGAGGCATCCTTAAGGTATTATGTTTATACCAAGAGTTAATAATAGTAGGGAGGAAGAGTATCCAACGCTCAATAGGCCGGTGTTAAATGAGCGCGTAGAGCAACCCGGATATCACCGTACTTTTTCGTATTTTCTCAATGTGTTAATGTGAAAATATTTTTTTTAGCTGACTGCACGGATCCGATATTTACGCTATTGGTACTATGCAAACCATACTTGTAGCACATGTCTACTCCGGTATGCATATCCAATAGCCTCTTGAGTAGTGCGGACGAGAGAAGTGAAAGGCTGTCTCGAGAAGAGCGAAGAGAAGAGTTATCGGCGTGTCCATGAAGATTGCTGGGAGCCTTGCTTTCAACCAACATCGTCAGTAGAAGCATCTCAATAAATTCCTGCTGTGATGTGGAGGAAGAAATACCTGTCCAAGAATCGAGCTCGCCTTCAATTGAAACGAGTCACTGTGCTGTCGAAGAACTGACCGAATTTCGAAACGATTCACTCCAGAGTTGCAGTTCTGCAGTGGATAGCTACATGCTCAACAACAAACAGATACTCATTGTTGCCCAGTGAGACACGCAAAGATGTCAAGACTTGATATCGATTCTGTGTATCAATTACTTGCGGTGGCCACGTAAAGGCTCTCTTATGCACCTATCAATGTTAAGCCCCACTACCCCCCTCCCGGGCTTACTAAGGGATTAGTGGGGGATTTTCGCCGATTTGATCATAAATTTTGCCCCACTAGTGGCCGGCATTTGACCGTTCGAAATTTTAGGCGTTTGCTTTAGCTTGCGAGCTATGAGAATTGATCTGTCTCCTAAAGTTTATTCCAGCGATACTACATGGAGATTTGACCACTAGTTGTTCCCCAGTGGGTGGAGAATTTGATTTTTCAAAAGTCAAATCCCCACCATTTCCCCCACTACGCCCGGGAGGGGGGAGGTGGGGGATAACATTGATAGGTGCATTACTCTTTGATTTTGTTAACACGTCTGACCAAGAAGCCATTCGTTCTACGCGCTCATTTTACACATACCTATTGAACATTGGATACTCTCCCTCCCTACTATTATTAACTCTTGTTTATACAACTTGGACCTATACAGAGGACATTGTGAGGGTGACATCACTCAGTATAACTGCAAGCCTGTTTCCTGTATTTATTTTATTTTTTATTATCAACTTTTACCAGTTAGGCACTGGAGGGTGAACACAGAAGGAACACTAGCCTAAGAGCCTAAGCTAAGTGAAAATCTTTGGGTAAAGTGCGAACAAAGCTTTAAGTGTTGTGAAGCCAAATTACATATTGGCTGGTGGAGCACCATGTGACAGACACTCATTCCTATCTTGTCATGATTACTAAATGGAATGATGCATGTACACAATAGAATACGCTGACTGCAACACAGCCTATACTAATAGTTGAGTTACAAGTAAGTCATAAAACACATCGTTTATAACTAATGATGGCATTAGATTCCTATCAACAGTTTGCATTGCGTTGATCGTCATTACTTTCATAAGGGCCTGCAGGCACATGTCAGCCTGTTTGTGCTAGCTCTCTGTTGTATCACCTACAACTATCGCCTTACTGAAGAAGAAGCTACATGTGTACTCTCCTGAAATAGTTAGCTGATTAAAGTTTCTGTAATAATACAGGCAACATAATGCATTATTGTGCTCACATACTGCGATATGCCAAAAAGCACCTGTTTGGCTAAATATCTAGATGTTGAACAGTGAAAAAATTAAGCCTGTAGCCTTAGCTGTTGAAGGAATCAATCAGTTAGGCAGTTGGTCAGGCAATCAGTCAGACAGTTAGTCAGCAGAAAATTCCAATTTTAAATTTTTTTTGACCTGTTGAAAGTATTTCACGTCATACTGAAGACACTTTTGGGATTAGTTCAATATTGCCAAGATACCATGAAGCTATTGTGAGGCTGGTATTGGGGTCAGATATATACTGTATTTTTAAAAACCCAAACCTCCATGACCCCTATTATACAGTACTATTGTACTGTATGATGGATGTTACATACTTGCACGCTGTACATGTACAGCAACACTACACACATGTAAGTAGCTATTATAGCACAGTTTAATAATAAAGTATTATGTTAGTACATATGGTAAGTGATCAAAGTCTGAAGAAAAGTGCAAATGATAACATCAAACTTCTCTAAAAGCCCAGAAATGTTTCAGAATCTAATGCTAACAAGTTTGGACTTAAAGAGCATTAAGACTGATCGTAGCTCACCTGGCTGCAATGTACAGCCCCAGGAGGGAAATTTGTTGTCCCGCAGTGTAGCCCACCCACAGTGCCATCATCAAGATACCATATGTATGTTACATAGGGCTGTGCGATAATGATAACAAGATTATCGAGATAGGTATCAATGCACTTATCGTTATCATGGCACTTTTCATTATTGTGATAATCCCAATGTTACATAAGTTCATAGACTGAAAAGTAGGCAGTGACATTTGAAAGAATAATTGTAGGGTTCACGTTAACAGGGACTTGACTAAAAATCAGCATAGACCACCATCTCACAGCACCTGAGATTCTATGACCACACTGAGCAGAATGCAACTGCCTTAACTCACTTCCTAGACAAAGATGCTTGATGGAACAACACAGACTTTACCATAGATAAATTTTTTTTTGAAGATATAAAGAAAAGATTAGAACATACAAATAAACAGTTAAACAATTAAATCAAAAACTGAGTCTCTGATTGCACCAAGGCCACAGGAGCACTTTTGATGTAATGACCTTGTGAAGATCGCGCTCCTCTAATGTACTGGATTGCTGAACGCAGCAAACAAAATGACAATCTACATCTAATCCATCCTAGTACTGTGGCATAAGGATCATTCCATTTGTCAGACAATAAACTCGCCAATCGCTTGTAAAATACACTGGCTTCATGGCCCATTCCCCCGGAAGCAGAGAACACTAGAGGGGTAAAAGAACTGTGTTCCACTTCACGGATTCGCAACTCATAAGCTCTCTTCTTTGTTATTTCGTGTTTCCTGTAACATGATTGAAGGGTGGTTCCACTGTTGGATGGTGCAAGTGGGTTAAAAACTCTGACGTCCGTATAACATTTTTCATAACGACCACCCTAAAATCCATTCATGGCAATGTCCAAGCGTGCGCCATCCTGAGTGTTGGCTGTCTTCTGTTGAAACCTTTCATCACTTAGAGGCTGCAGATGAGGCTCAACCTCCACATCATGGCACACTTCAGATAATTCAGCTGTAATATCCCTCACTTCATTGTGGCGTATTGAAGGGATTCCACCCTTTGGACAAGATAGGGCATGATCAACAGAAAATTTGGTACCTCACGCACAGTGGGAAGGTGTAAGAGAGGGCATCCAGCCATACCTCAAAGCAAGGGCATCTCGAAAGGCAGTCTTGTGTAGGGAGAAACCATGTTCCTGCACAGGTAGGGCAGTAAGCCAGCTAGAAGCACCCTTTTCCTGTGCTAAAGTAACAGCCCTCTGAAGGGTGGGAGTAAGCTTAGAGAACAGTTCCTTAGAAAGAGTGGACAAATTGATAGTCTTGGATTGTTTAATTTCAAGCTTACAGGAGTACAGACTACAACGAGTATCGGCAGTATAGCCAAACTTCTGTGATAAAATGAGTGATCATAAGGGTGCTGTGACATACATTGAAGCAGAAAACTCAATAGATGATAAAGAATCAGGTGCAACAATGCCTAGACCACCAAATCTAGTTGGAAGGGCAAAGAGTGAACGTTGAAGAGCACCAGGAGGGTCAAGGACAGTCAAGGCTGGAATAAACTTTGTCAATAAGGCTTTCTCGAGTGACTGGAAACTAGAAGATGTATCAGGGACTGCACGTGTTACATACAGCCAACGGCTAAATAGTCCATGAGTAAAACATGTATAAGCAGCATGAGGTCGGGAGATAGCGATGGAGGAGAGTGTATTAATTTCAGAAACCCACTGGCTAATCTTATCAAAAGTAAATCTTTCCACATACTCAGAGGTGCCAACTGGAGCACCAAGGTGAGGTCTGCCATCAGATGTAACATTTACAGCTGAGTCATGAAACAGTTCCTTACCAATAGAGAAAACTGAGTCTTAGTAACAAGCCATGTCTTCTTTGCATTAGGGAAGTAACCAAAGCTAGGGCCCAGTGAGGAAACTTGGTCCCACCACATGCGAAGAGCCATAGATAATAGACACCCATATATTGGGTTAGAAACTTCTAAGTGCCACCTAATCCTTTTGTGCTTCATGCCTCTTATACTGTACACAGTACTGGGAGTAGATTTTATAAACACATGTTTTGCTTACTGGTAAGTAGTAAACCTACCGCTATGGAATATAAGGTTTGGCCTATTCATAGTGGGTGTACTGATGTGTATTAGCCGGAAATTTGACAAGCACAAAAGGTTGCTATGAGAAGCGGGAATCATGTACTTCACTAAACTGGAGCAAAAAATACCATGAAACGTATATTAATACACATAGACAAACATGTGCATAAATTCTATTATGGAAGCACAACAGAAGGTTTACAATATGACATGGAAATGATAACATTTACATAACTGGAACTATCTTTGATGACTTGTGGGAGTACAGTGAGCTTTTCTATAAGGAAAGCACCTATGCCAATCCACGTATTTTAGTAGCTAAAGCAATCGAGCTGTATCCAAGCAGTAAAACAGAAACTTTAGGATATACTGTCGGATTGGGTTGGACAAGCACAAAAGGTTGCCCGATTGCTTTTTCTGGATAAAGCAATCGAGCTGTATCCAGAAAAAGAGTGTTTCAAAACTTTAGGCATGAAACGTGGATGGTCACGTAGTTTTGTATGGGCACTATATGTGTGCTCCCAATCCAAGTAGGGGTGTCTATTATCTATGCATATACTCACTCACCTGGAGACCGGCATGTCCTTAAATTCAACATGGTCAACTGGAACAATTCCCATCATCCGGCACAGCCAGTCAACATGCTGTCAAATTTATCCCACTGACAGTGATGCAGCTGTTTCAGCAGTCTAGGCTCTTTGATGATGATTCCCTTGAGAGGATCTAGAGGCATAGAGGTTAACAAATCATAACTGCCGTGCTTCAAAGAAAACATAAAACACCCACGCACGAGAAAGGAACTTGTCTTACTGTAACTGGAGAAAGGGATCGGGCGAGACGAGGTCCGGAACAACAACAGAGGACAACATTCACCAAGCGAGGGAATCACGTGATTGGGTTACGGTTTTTATCGGTTGTCAACGGAATTTAACAGTATATCGATAACATATTTACGCGGGCATAGCTGTATTTAATAATTTAGCACCCTAGGTATAACATTAGATGGCTTCAAGGCGTGTGATAGTAGCGGTATATCTGAGAGCCATGCGAGTTGATCGCATTCAACTGGATCGTGAAAGAAATTGAGCCTGATGTGATGCAATTTGCCAGCACTGACATGTGCGCCGTAAAGTAAGGGCATAAAAAAATTAACTAGTCTACTATTGTTTGTCTGTTTGTGCCGTGGGAAATTTTGTCCCATCAGTGGCGAGATCAGTGGCCAGCCGAGCGAAGTGCATTCCGGAATCATACAGAGGATTGCGGCCAATTTGCGGGATATTTGCAATACAGGAAGTTACCAGAAACGTGACCTATCAAAGTTGTGGTGACGTAGCTAGCTATTTCAAAGTTTATGGATCAAACGTTTTCGGTTGCACCTGGTTGGCACTTTACGATTTTGTTGCAAACATTCCGCAACTGACCTCTGTTTACGACAGTTAAACACTCCCGCACGTAGCTATCTCATTTATGTAATGCCACAGTTATGCAAAGACTAAGTTAAGGCAGTTGCGAGTAGAAAGGTTTTTTCCCTTCAGTATTAACTGAATTATTATCTGCTACAGACTCTCTCCCAATTCGTGGAGAGTACAAGTTGTGGATCTATAGGAATTACATCATTTCATTATTGAGGTTTCGTTTATGTGTGGATGCCATCACCAATCACACAATCAAAAAGCTTGAATCTACAGTTACACGTTACCTTAAGAAGTGGTTACAGCTCCCAAGGAATGCCACTAGGGTGATTTTATATTACCCTGGCATTTGCTGCCCTAGTGTTTCCCATGTATCTAGGGAAGCAAAGCTTAGTTTACTTTCATGTGTTTCTACTCTGTCCGATTCCAGACTGCAGGAACTGGGCTTGCATCTCCATCTTGGCAATGTTCTTCTACAGTTCCAGTCACAAGACTATTCCATTCTGTCTGCTGCACGAAGTCATCTCTCTTCCATGCCATTGGCTTGGTCCTTATATAAAACAGCCAAAGTTCAGTTAGCTAAGACAGTTACTTCAGATTATGAAACTCACCTTAATCATCTCAGTGTACAATGTAAATTTCTAGATTCAGCAAGATTGGAGAATTCTTGCAGAACATGGCTCTTAAGTGGGTTTCACCCTGAACAGCTTTCCTTTTTGTTGAGGGCTTCCTTGGACACACTGCCCACTGCAGTCAACTTACATCGTTGGCACATACGGAGTAATGCCAAATGTACCTTGTGCGACTCGATCCGGCCAACTACAACCCATATTCTTGGTGGCTGCCCAGTGGCTCTGTCTCAACAGAGTTACACTTATTGTCACAATCAAGTTTTACATATTTTGGTCTCCAAGTTGACAACCCTTTTTGCTGATCACCAAGATGTCAGAGTGTATGCTGACTTAAATGGTTTTTGCTTTAATGAATCGCCACAGGAAACCATTCCTTCATCACACCTTATCATCCTGACCTCATTCTCTATAATTTCCGTTCTTCTTTGATGGGTATTATTGAATTAACCTGCCCTCTTGACTCACGACAACACCTTGAGTCTGCTCACTGCCGAAAGCAACAAAAGCCCAAATATTTGCAGCTGCTTGCAGAGTTGGACCGTTTGAATATCGTTAATTATTACAGTACTGTGGAAGTTAGCGTCTTGGGTCACTACCTTCCTGATTCAGTCAATGCACTTAAAGATGTAGTTTTTTTCATTGATCAAGATTTATTGTTTTCAAAAGCCAGTGTTAGAGCTGTTTTGAATGAAATGGCTGAGGCATCAATTTCTGCATCTCAGAGGATCTTTTTTGGGAGGAACTGTAAAGAATGGACTATCAACCCAGACTGATTGAACTAGGTTTTGTAGTTACCTTATAGGGCTTTTTCTTGTTGTATGTACGTATGCATGTAGTTACACTTTTTTCCTTGCCATGCCCACAACTGACTACTGTGTAGATCAGATCTGTGGTCTCATGTTAGTCCGAGGATTCACATACTTGTCCTTTTTTGTTGTTGTTGTACACATTCATCATAATCATGATGGTCAAAATAAATAATAATCCGTAACCCAATCGGGAAGTGCATAGATACTAGCTATGGACATGGCACAGTACTGAGTTGAGTGAGGAGCTGAAGCATGATGTGGAATGCAGGTAGCCATTGTTGAGTGAATGAGTGAGTGTGTGCTGGAGTGAGTGCTGGAGTGAGTGGCTAAGTGAGTGCCTGAGTGAGTGCCTGACTGGAGTGAGTGAGTGGGTGGGTAAGTGAGTGGGTGGGTGAGTGAGTGAGTGAGTGAGTGCATGGATGTGGATCCTGGCATAACTTGGATCAAAGCAATCAGTGGCATATATATATATATATATATATTAGCAAGTATATACCAACCGCATAGGTCTCAGCTAGGTCTGGCTTGTAACTATAGGGCTTTTCTGAGCCTGTGGCATGACTATATAGCTAAAACTGATTCAAGACTTAGGTATACTATTTTACCAGCATTGCTGCGTTATGACCACCATCATGTGCACTAGCTATATGTGACCGGATTTCACATAACAAGGCTTCCACGCACACAAAATCAAACTTACGTTTTTACCAGAAATGGATTGCTGGCCTAATACACTATCACATTCCACACTGTACTTCCTTCAGGACTGGCAAGTCTGGTTTCTGTGGCAGCTTTCTTCCGACCCTGTCAAAGCCACGAGTGGGAGATTGGCGCCATTGAATGGCCATGGCTTTGTGATAATGGTGTGTAGTGAGCTGGGACTTCACAGAGAGCTCACCAATAGTGTTCTCGGTCAATTTGGAGTGATTTGAGGGCCATGGAGAGCCCAAACTTGGCCTCTGGATTCCAATCGTCTTCTTACTCCATTTTATACCCGTATATTAAGACCACCATCCACCCGGGCCCCACCCTCCCACCCTATTACTATCACCTGTGATGTTATTACCCACTCGAGAAAAGCTGCCCAAAACAGGGCTAATTTTGGGTATCAGAAATGTATACACCCACTCAGTGATAGCTAGTAAATAGATGCATACTTGGTGCAAATTTTGTTTGCACAGCTGTAGGCACTGGGAAGTTATTACACAATGATTACTTAAAATCGCCATATCTCCTAACGAAGTTTTGTGCGTCGAAGCCGGGTTTTGTCAAATTCAGTCACATATACGTATACCACCTCTCATTTAGTTCCGACATCTGCCGCAGTTTGCATTTGTTTGTTTAATGGGAGTTGCATGAATAAGTATATACTTTTCAGCACTGCAACTATATAGCTACATATGCACATCTACAGTCAGTAACAGTGATTGGTGAACTGACTTAAAATGTTTACGGTACCTTGTGTACAGAACAGGATTTATTGAGTTTCAGATTTGCATTCCTCAGAAATATATAGAAGTTATGTTTCGCTAAAGCAGTCACACTTTTGAAACAAACAAACAAACAGTAAAGGTTCTGGTCAGCACGTGAAGTTATGTCAATTAACAGCATAATGAAATGTATCCTTTAAATAATATTATGATGGTGATAATTCATGCAGTAACACTCTATACGCTCAGTTGTATTGCTACATGAAAACATCTTTGTTCTGTCAGAATCACACACTCTGAAAGATCAGTGCTAGATGGTGAACTACTAAACTTTCAATGAAAGCTAAATGTTTGAAATGTTGCACAGTTATGCATGGTGTAGCCAGTTTCAGCCAATTGGTGAAAACGATGTGATTAACAAAATTGAAGTGACTAAAGTTTGGCACTTTCAAACTTTTGTCTCTTATAGCACAGGGCAGTTTTTTGGATACTATTTTACTAGAGTAGAAATTTTACATTTGAGTAGGGATCACAGATATAAAAGTTGTCTACACCTGCAGTTGTACTAGCCATGAAATTTAATTCTTGTCAATATAGTATAGCTATGAGTAAAGCAGAGATTAAATGTCAACTAGTAGTGTAGTATAGCCTCCCTTGTTTCATTGCCTTTTTATCTATGATCCCTAAAATTGCTATTTTTTTCTTTATTTACTTTTTCTACAGTAACGTAATTCATTACATCGCATACCACATTAAACAAAAGAATGAGGTCAGATACATAGTTGCACAACTGAACATGTGTCCCAATTATCAACGAGTGCAATTTTTTTGAAGCATGGACCATTCCACTTCTTTTTCAGCTATGTTCCACCTATTATATACGGCATTACAAACAAAGAACAGTATGAAAAGTACCTCTGTAATATTCATACGGAAATTACAGTTGAACGTACACCCTAACTATCAATGGCCATTTCTCTTCAGTTCTAGTTAACCCTTTACACAAATAGAACAGTATGAGAAGTGCTCAATTCAATCACACTACGGCAAAGAAAGCATTGTAGTCATGCTGTGAGTTACTGCCAATCAACACCAACATGGTAGTCGAGAAAGAAATGGGACACAAAGCAGGACAAAGGTAGGTCCATGATGTGTGTATTCTACCTGCAGCAGTTGGCGAAAGGCATGTCTTGGGCCGAAGTGAAGAAGCCTGTATGTAGCCTTATCCGGAGTCAAGTTTTCTTGGTTGGAGGTATCTGGCAGTCAGGAAAACTCAGTTAAACAAAAGATTTAAAATTTCATGGAAATGTTGGAATGGTTTGGGATGTGAAGAAATTATGGGCTTGGTAATGCCTAACCAATACTGCCAAGATGTTGTGAAGGAAAATTAAGTGAGGCTGATTTTGGATAGTATTTTGGGTAAAATAGCCCAACCTCCTACTATACAGTATACTATATACTGTATGATTATTTTTTTTTTGGTATTGTGTTCTTGTGTCCATATAACAAAACAGTCAAACCTCTCTAATCCGATGCTCAATGGGAATCATAAATTTTGCTACTGGATTAAGGAGGTTGTTGGATTATCAAGTCACCTCTGTAAATCTGACATTGTACGCTATCTAGAATTATGTCAGATTATGCAGTAAATCACAAGTAAAATGGATCATACAATGTTTTAGTCATGAAATAATTTTAGAATTTGCAAGTATTACAGCTTTTTTCTATTATTGTCAACCAATTAAATGCTTTGGTTGCTTAAATATTATTTTCTGTGATTGTTTTTAATGTTGCTAATATTCTCTGTCGGATTACAAAGGTTGAAAACAATGTATTTCCAAGTCTAGGGAATCAAATTTTGTTTTGGATTACAGAGTACAGAGGTGTCAGATTACAGAGGTTTTCTAGACAAAAGTGTTGGTAAATGACATTTTGGTCGGATTAGAGAGGATTCTGGATTATGCAGGTGTCAGATTAGAGAGGTTCAACTGTATTGATATGCATAGATATTTTACAAAATTTATTAAAATTTTCAGAAGAGTTGTATATAAATAAAACACATGGGATGTCACAAGCTGATGCCCATGCAATAAGTCAATAGGATTGTTATGTAGACAATTTCAAGTGAAGCCAGCCTTCATTATATGTACATATATCTCAGTATATATTATACTGTGGCCCATGTTGGCGATTGACTTCATTGGTGATTATATATACACTACACTGGACAGATACTACCGAGGGATTAGTACAAAAAACATGTAATAATGGTTAGGTGGAAATAAATTAACCATTTAAATTGCTAAAACAGTGAGGCTGTTTGTAATTGATACATTGTGACCAGCTGATTTCAATGAATTTCAAGAGGTATAGACGTCACTGATTTACAAAATACGGTAATGGTCTGTATTCATGACATGTTATGTGGCAGTGTCCTACAGGGTCTGTTTCAACAGGTTATTGTGTGAGAAGATTGCAGAAACCTGTTTAAATCATAAGTAACTATAAGTTCTTTGAAATACCATGTATATGTGACAATGATACATACATTGTAAAAAAATGAAGTGTGTCCTGCTCACCATGTCATAATACATATACAGACTGATATGCCAATTGGTGTGTGTATTGTGACATATTGATTTGTAGGACACACCTTATTTTTCACAGTGTACAAACATATGCTATCTGGATACTAATTTACCACTAACTTTGAGTCTGCTATCTGGAGACAGTACAGCCTTATATGGGAAGGCATGCACTGTAGAGTAACCTGTAGCTTGCCATTATGACCTTAATAATTATCCCATATTATTATTAAATGACAGAAATTGTAAGGTTTACTTCTTGTATTTCAGATATGATGCTCTTTGAAAGGCTCAAAATGACTTAAGCTTTCCCACAGAATTGCCAGGGTTGGTGAGTTATTACTATGAATGTACTTTGAGTTGAAAACTAGGTTATATTTGAAATTATGAAATGTGGTGGATTTTCCCAAAGTTGCCAAATTTAATTGCAAGTTTCCCAAACTAAATTTGTCAAATGCATAATACCCAATTTTTGTCTTGTCAAAAGTTGCTCTTATATGACAACAAGTGAGTGTGATACAACTAACTTGTACACAGAGTTCATTTGTGAATTCCAATGAAATACCTGTGTATCTACACCCAAACGATACTTGTCTAGCATTTTTCATATATTATTCCGGCATACGTGAGTCCTGATAGGAAAAGATCAGTTGTGAAAAATAACCTAAATTTTGGTTATTCTTTAAGCATGTATTTTAATTAAATAAGTAGTAAAACCTTTGCTAGGGTGTAAGGTAAAGTCCGAGAGCTGGTCTATCTCTTCTTAGTACTGTATGAATATGTCACAATCTCAAGCTTCAAGGTTGGCTTTATCCATCTGATCACAGCTTTTAAAATGCTAATGATTATTCAAATAGTGTGTTAATGAATTGAATAATGTCATGCCCACCAAATATTGTAATAATCGTTTCAGCACTAGTCCTGCAGCTGGATACCATTAACCAGATCTTATTAATGCAATTGCTCATCCTATTTTTATTATGAACAGTAACTTCAACAATGCATAGTAGCAGGTATAGGTAATGTTTGCTGTGAGATTACATTCTAAAGTGTTGACAATTTGAGCTTGCAGCCATAATTATGTCAGCATGTACGTAGGTGATGGTATGCTATTTTATACCATGTCAGCAATTTTACAGTGAAGACCACTTTGTTATTATGTAACTTAATTTTGGTGAACTGTCTTGTTGTATACAGTATGTCTTATTGTAGCTGAAACTCTGATCTGACATGCTTTCAATTCATAGTATAATTCCAATTCATTGATGGTTGCATGCATTGATCTGTTAGCCTTTTATCAGTACCAGGCTACACTGTAGGGCTGTTGACTGTCATCACCACGCAGGGCTGACTATACATTAGGTTGATATTTATATAGATTAAGCTCCAGTGACTAGGGCTTAGTCAATCAATGGTTAGCACCTGGTGTGATGCTTGACCAGATGAAGTCACAATGGGTTGGTTTTCTTTCAGCCCTTCTAGGTATACGTATTTTCCTGTTTCATGTTTACTCGAAGATTTTTGCTTATGCACACCTCGTAAGGCACTGTCTTCTGTGTTTCCCCTCCAGTGCCTAACTGGTAAAGTTGTATGTAATTACATTACCACCTTGGTTTGTCTATACACCACTGCCAGACAGAGTTGGTAGAATTGTTCATCTTTATTTAAGTTTTACAACATTATAATGAGGTGTAGTTATTCGCTAATGCCCCTACAAATCTCCAAATTGTGTACGATAGTCCCAACTTTTTATGTATTTCAAAAATATTTCACGGTATTTCTCAATACCAAAACATTTTTACTTGTACTTGTGTATAAATGAAACAGTGAATGACTGGAGACCACAGGAGCCTTGCAAGGAACACAAGGGAAATCAATTGCTCCAATTCAGTAAGTGTAATGATATTGCTATATAGCACTTGTTGAGAACATACAGAAACGAAAATATCTAATTTGTAAGTTTCAGGATTTCTAAATATTTAATGGATTTCTAATTGGATTTTTCAGATAGTGACGAGAGTCCCAAGCAATTGGCGACCCCCGTCAAGCATACTGAGCATAATCACTGAATGATGGTACACCATTAGCCACAGTCAATGCTTGATAGATGACTGAATAAAACAATTGAACAAAGGGAAATTATATACAAGGAGAATTGACATGCATACCTTATAACATACTGTTTCTCCTGCTATATATAGCCATCATATATTAAATAGCCAATGTTGACCTAACTTAGCCCTATTAGTGACTGGAATATGCAGTTGTCCATTATTTGGTGACTGCGTGATATCCTAGTAGCTATTTCTCTGTGAAATTCCAAGCGATAATCACCAACTGTGTAGTGTGTACATACACACTAAGATACTTTTTTTACAATCTGGCATTAGGACACTTGCATGCCTGATTATTATTATTATTGTTAATTAGCAAAGCCTACTAGGGGCAACACGCTAATGAGCATTACAATCACATATTATATTATATTACTTACAGCGTTCTTAAATGTTTCAAGATCTATTGTGTCGATGTTAGGAATTTGAAGGGAGTTCCATTGAATAATTGTTCGAGGGAGGAAGGAGTATTTGTACACATCAACTCCTGTTTGCAATTGAGTTAGCTTGAGAGGATGTTGAGCACGGGTGGAGGACACTGGGGTTGGTGACGGTAAGCATTGCTAGTAAGTTCCTGACAATCTTGAATAGGAAGGTGAGTCTAGCAATTGTTCTTCTGTTTTGAAGTGTAGGCCATTCAAGATTGGTTAACATGTCTGTGATGCTATCATGGTTTTGGTTAGATCTGTGCCAGGGTTTGTTCAAAACAAAACGAGCAGCGCGGTGTTGAATCATTTCTAGTTTACTAATACTAGTGTGATGATAGGGGTCCCAGATGGTTGAGCAGTATTCTAATGATGGTAAGAGCAATTGTTTGTAGACGTGTTCTTTAATTTCTGATGGTGCATTGTGAAGATTTCTTTTTAAGAATCCAAGGAGTCGATTTACCTTGTTACAGATGTAATTGATGTGAGGATCCCATGATAATTTGTGGTGGAGACGGATTCCAAGGTAATTGTGTTCTAATACTGTAGCCAGTGGAATGTGGGACATTTTGTATGTGAAAGTACTCTTGTTATGGTGTGTTGTTATCTGTAAAATTTTACATTTGGAGATGTTGAATTCCATCATCCAGTCAGTTGCCCATCTTGTTAGTGAGTTTAAATCATCTTGAAGTATTTTATGGTCTTGTGGTGTTTTAATGGTTTTGTGAATAAGAATATCATCTGCAAAAAGACGGATCTCACTTTGGATTTTGGCAATGATGTCATTGATATAAATCAAGAATAGAACTGGTCCAAGAACAGACCCTTGGGGAACACCAGATGTTACATCACAAGTGGATGATTTAGAACCTTCTACTATAACTTGCTGTGTACGACCATGAAGAAAGGATTCAAGCCAGTGTAATACATTCCCTCTTATTCCATAGTGCCTTAGTTTGTAGAGGAGTCTTGAGTGAGATACTTTATCAAAAGCTTAGAAAAATCTAGTATTGCAGCATCAACTTGTAAATTTGTGTCTATTTGTTCGGCAATGTCGTTGATGGTGATAAATAATTGTGACTCACAAGAGTGCTTAAACCTAAATCCGAACTGTCTGTCAGAAAGAATATTTTGATCTTCCAGATGCTTCATTATTTGACTTACTATATAATGTGTTCCATTGATTTGCATATTACTGATGTTAATGAGATGGGGCGATAGTTTTTTGGGTCAGATTTTTGGCCTTTCTTGAATATTGGACTGACATAGGCATGTTTCCATTGGGATGGTACAGTTCCAGTTTCTAGCGATTGTTTAAATATGTGAGTAAGTATAGGAGAAATTTCAGCTGCTGTTGTCTTTAGTACAAGTGGATGTATGGAGTCTGGACCAGGAGATTTTGATGGATCACAGTTGGTTAGAATGTTGTAAACTCCTTGTTCAGTGATTTCAAATGCTGGTAGAGATGGATGTAATGAAGGACCTTTGTCAGGAATGGTACTGCTGTCGTCATCAGTGTGAATACAGATTTGAAATGATCATTTAAAACAGTTGCCTTTCAATTAGGTGTATTAAAGCATTGCCTTTTTGGGGATGTATCAATGTACCAAAATAGGTATGAGAAAGGTTGCATAGTTTTTCTCTGATTGTGTCCCAATCTGCCAATTTGTAAAGGTAGATTGTTCGGGAAGGTTTCTTCGAATATGATAGGGAATTTGAATGGTTGCTAATACTGCATCATGATCACTTAACCCTGGTGCTGGATGACAGGATAGTACAGAGTCAGGATGAGTAGTAAACAATAGGTCTAATGTATTATGGGCTCTTGTAGGAAAGGTGACTAGCTGTGATATCTGGGTATCATGTGCTAGTGTAATAAGTTTTTGACGGAAATGACATAAAATATATGATTCAGTTAGAGTACCATGTTCCCAATCAATACCAGGGCAGTTAAAATCACCACCGAGGATGATACGGGCATGAGGATATTTCTGCTTTATGGACACTAAGCATATGTCCTTGCATTTCATGATTAACTCTGTAGCTGTTGTGTAGCCTTTATGTGCTTGAATAACATGCTTGTGTTGCCACGTATTAGCTTATGATCACGCGACCATCATCATGGTGTAATCCTTTAAAAGGCTTCTTAAAAGCGTTCATTTCACCATTGCAGACATCGTTTAGTCGAAATACGAGTCGAAATACGAGTCGAAAAGCTGGCGAACTGACTGTCCTCAGACTATCCAACAAACTACTAGCTATATAGCTACCATTTGTGCACCGGAGGTAAGGTGAGTTTACATTAGCGAAGTAGTGTTAAATGGACAAGCAATTAATGCAACTACATCTGATGTATACACCGCTAGCATGGTCCACTCCTAGACGCTCGAGCAACTGCTAAACCTGGTACTTATCACCGAATGGCTATATGGTTTGAGGCTGGCTAGCTAGCTAACACTCCGCAGCACTGCTTATTGGAATGGAATGAGCTGCCTACTCAATTCTACGCTAAATTGGCTGTGAACTACGTACAGTTGTAGCCGCTACATAGTTTTGGCTGTAGTTCAAGGTGATCAACTGCAATTATTGCTCAGACGGGGTCATCAAACGCGCTATATATATAGCTAGCCGTTTCAAAAAGGTCACAGATCTAGCCTACTGAAAGGACCATACGATGAGCTCCTTGATTCTGGCTCTTTCTAATTAGCTGGTTGCTCAGCCTTGCCTGAATCGCATGCATGTAGTAGTCTCGCGTGGCCAGACCGCTTTTTCTCGGTACGGCACTTATTTATTTGGGGGAAAAGGGCAGACAGCAAAGCTGATTAAGCCCAAACAATTACAAATTATATCTTATAATGCAATCGATAAGCGCCGTGCCGAGAAAAAGCGGTCTGGCCACGCGAGACTATATGCATATAGCTACTGACTTAGTAGCTAGCTAACCGCCGAAGTAGCTTAGTCTCGCGTAGCCAGACCCTTTTCTTTCTTTTGTGTGGGGCGGGGAAAGAAAAGGGTCTGGTGAACATAGTATAGCAACGTAGTTGGGCTATCCCGAGGTTGTAGGGATTCTACTGCGCAGCTTCCGGATTGTCGATTGGCACGAATGATGTGATTTGCTAATATTTAGGTAATTTGCATCCTGTTACCATAGCTACTACTGAAATAGTCTATCTATGGTAACAGGACGAAAATGCAACATATCACGACATTTGCACCAAAAAAATAATAATAATAATTTCAGAAGCTGCATGTGCAGTAAAATCCCCACAATCTCGGGATAGCCCAACGACTATGTTCACCAGACCCTTTTCTTTCTCCGCCCCCACACAAAAGAAAGAAAAGGGTCGAGACTAGGAGTAGCTACGTATTTAGCTGTGAGTGCTGTTGTGTAGTTAGTCCGGCAGTGGCAATGGGAATTTGCTCACCTTAAATTGCAGTGGAATCATGCTTCAGAATACCTGACTGAAGTAATTAGCTAATATAATTTTCAGGTAGCTATAGAAACGTTTTACCTGGCGCCGGTAAGTCTATCGCGTAAATTACTAATTAGCCCTTGGAAGCAACTTGACTGATTTTTTTCCAGCACCACATGTGCAAGCCATGCAGCTATAGCTAAAACAAAGACAAAACAACAAAAAAACCCTTCGCAAATTCGAATGTGTTGGTGGGAGTGCCTGCGTGGAGTGAAAAATGATCCTGAAAAATACCCTCCGTGACCCTCCCACATACACACACACACGGCGCGCGCGCACACACACGCACGCACGTACGCACGCACGTACACACACACGCACACGCAAGCAAGCACGAACGTACATACACACGCACGCACACACATACACACACACAAAATGCAATGTCCAAGACTATAATGTATAGATATTTGGGTCAGCTTAATTGAGTTTGAAAATAACATGTAGTATAGCACTTCTTTGTTTGTTCAATCATTAGACCTATAACCCCTATTATAGCTATTTCCAGCCCGATGTGCCTGCATGTTCATCCTAGCTGGCAGACAATGGAAAGATTCTGAGAATCAGATCATCACCTAAACAGGATTTGTAACTGCATAGTAAGCAGTAAAGTAACCTACATATTCTAGAAGCCATTAGAGCTGTGACACTTAACCGGTTAACCAATTAATCGACCAGTTATTTTTATAAATTCAGTTAGCGGGTATTTTTTTTTTGTAACTGGATAACCGATCCGTAATATTTCACTCAAAAATGTATGGTTTGGGTACTCTATTCATTCTTCAACATTGATATCACACTTGTTGTAGGATTCAGTTTTACGTATAATGACTTGTTGCCTATTACTTTGGCCACTACAAGTATAATCAACTATAAATTTAAGGTCCACGTAGCTTAAACATTAAGTCCAGCATAAAAATTAGAGAAAATTTTGTAAAGTTCAGTTAACTGGATAACCGGCAGTTACGATTTTCCCAGTAACCAGTTATGATAGTCTGTCAAGTTTGAACTACTGAAAATAGTTCTAACAAGACAACTGTATTATAACCACAAACATACATTGCGTGCATATCCTGTCTGTGTCACATGGCCTCAACTATGGAATGTCATTTTCCATTTGTGTCTAACACCACTTTTAGCACATTGTGATTTCGTGGTTGTTTACAGGAATTCAAAGGATAGTTATTTACAAATTGTTGAAACAATATTATATAAATTATGTGGTTATTTCAAAGTGCATGGTTACTTATGAAAACAAGGTGATAGTATGGTTTCTAACTAGAAGAAAAGCAATCATGGCACTAGACAATTTTTTGGGGGGGAGGGGGGAAGAGGAACTTATTAGAGTACAAGGTAAACAGTTCACTTCCCCACCCTCATATTAACGGCCATGTAATATATTGTGCCTTTGTATTTCAGTGGCTTAGACCATAAAGTATATGTGACCGGATTTGCAAAAAGGTACCTTTTCCACACATTTGACATACCAGCAAACAAAATGTCATATCTGTTGACTCCTTGCACTGATTAACTTTCTTTTTGTATCAAAATGTAGCCACATAATGTAGGAATACTCATGGAAAATTACAGACAAGTGCTTGCTGTGATACAAAAGTTGCAAAGTTTGAAAGTTGAGAAAATGGGTCAAATTTTATGTGTGAAAAGGTACCTTTTCGCAAATCCGGTCACATATTATTATTATACGCATACACAAGAGCAGCTAAATTGTCAGTAGTATTGTACTCTTATAAAACATTGAAGCTATATGAATATTTTCTCTTGTTTACATCAGTGTATCATAAGATATGATATGTCTCATTGGACATATAGTCCAATATGTTTTGACATCTTAAAGGAACCCTGGCCCAGAGGAGGCTAGAAGCATAATAAGTGCTACAAAAATTTCGTGTTAATTAAATTTTTGAGATTGTAAGGTGGGGTATAGTATTGAAGGAGGGCAGCAATATTGAAAGGTGGCCATGATACTCATTTCTAATCTTCGATTCTTTGTGGAGGCCAATAATTGTTGCTATTATTTTTCTAGAGGCTTTAATGTGGTTATGACTTGACTGTATTGTTCGCTCCACAGTTATGACTGTATATTGCATGCACAGTTTACCAAATGATATACCTAACAAACAGCTTGCATGATTTTGTAATCGCTTAAGTCATGTGGCATTGAAGTGAGAAAAGACCCCACAACAGCAAAGCATAATTATGAGATGAGATAGTACGAGCGAATTTATCAGAAGTTTGATGGAAGTTCTTTCTTGTTGTAGCTCACAAGGTGGATATAGTATGCATGTGGCAACTGTTCCCACATTCAGCACATCTGCCCTTGAAGGAGACAGTTGACTGAAGCCTGTCCTTGGTATACTAAGATTCTGGCTCCTGTCATGGGCATTGTAAGGTATCTTGGACCCCCTCCACAAGGTATTAACATAGGAGCGAGCCATACTCATACCCACGTCTACTGACTAAACGTTATTTTCAAACCACAGTGTATTACTCCCCCACTAAGGCCATGAAAATTTAATTATTAAATCCTTGCCCAAGTTTCCTTTTGGCTGGCATCAACAATTTTAATATGTATAACTACGCCACTTTTCTGAGTCAAGTGGGCTGATAGATCTAGTTGACATTCCACTTAGGAAGTGTTGATGAATGACTAATCCTATGGTGTTAGGGGCCGGTGATTGTGCATGTATTCTAATAGACAGAAATATGACTCTCAACCTATTACAAAATCGCAATGTGACTCTTACAAAGAGGAAGTATTCTGTATGTCTGCATTACTTAGGTTGCATAAGTACTCCTATTGTGAAAAACTTTTTATCAGTAGCTTCAGCAACTGACCTATAGTTAGGCCAACAGTGGTTTCATTATAACCACCCTGTTACTGATGCCAAGCCAAACATATACTACAATTATGATGGTAATGCATGACCCACTATTGCTGCTTTAGTCATTGGTTTATTACACAAGGGACACCTGCTGTATTGTTTAAGAGTTGATAATATTCTGCTGTAAGAAATAGTGCATATGCAATACCCTTTGGTTATAGGTAGATCCATGCATGCTTGACATCTCCTAACGGTTATAATAGTTGCAGCTGGAGTGAAGTTGGGTTATGTATGCCAAAGCAGCAGTGGGAGGTTATTGCTGTACCGAATCAAAGGGTATTGCATATACACTATTTCAGAATATTATCAAGCCATAGGAGGCAGTAGTGATATGGCTTGACAGTGTCTATTGTGTGGCCTTCTTTATAAGTGATTTTCTAACATTAATTAAGAGTCACATTTCTGTCTAAAAAAGTACACAATATGTAGGCTTTATAATCTTCCCACGGGTCCTAAGTTGAATGGCAACTAGGTATGTAGCTGATATGAATTTTATAACTCACTTGACTCAAAATGTAACTTCTTAATTTTCATAAGCAACCAACTTTACAGTGGCTTATAGGGAGGTTGGTATACTGTATACTTGAGGGCATGGCACCAACTTTTCTGGGAATTTTATGTATTATACAGCTGTACATCCTAGGTACCTTTATAGCAACTCACAGTATTTAGTCTTGCATAGCCAGACCATTCTTCCCCTTCATGGTACCTCACACAATGCCTCGATTGCATGATGTCTGTATCAATTGTAAGTTCCACCTCTATAATGTCTTTAGATTGTGAAGCATATAAGATTTCAAGAAAAGTTAGGTCTCCCCAGGTCCTCAGTCTCTAGGTCCACTGTTAACCCAACATACTTTATGATATTAATAATTGTTGATGTCAGATATGGGCAGGGATTTAATAATTAAATTTCGTTACCTTAGTGGAGGATCAAGGAAAACATTCATTGAAAACAACAATTATGGTCAGTGGATGGGAGTATGAATTTGTAGGGAGTGCAAGATACCTTACAATGCCACAACAGGAGCCATTGTTATCTCTATGAATAATCGCGTACTCAGGGCAGACCTTAGACAGCTGTCTCCTTCAAGTGCCCATCTATATAATCAACAAAACATGGATTGAGTGGTGGGAACTCTGATCGCCAATGGCTTCGTGTTAGGCAACACAAAGTTATTGGTGATTAACACCTTGTGAAAAGAAATGGTACACAAAGGAGGGTAAGTCCATGATGCATGTATTTCATTATGCCAAAAAGACACCTGTTATATCTAACAGTTAAAAATCAAGCATGTAACAATAGCTGTTGTTCAGTTAAGTTTGTCTGAAGACATCAGTAAGCCAGTTTAGTACATAGAAAATTAATTTCAATGAAGAAATATATAGATTTGTAGCAAGTATTAATTTCAGCTAGGTTGACATTTTGGGCTTGACCATACCTAACCAATACTGTTGAGGTACTGTGAAGGCATTGCAAAGCTGCATGGTTTCTGATAAATATTTCATTACATGTGTTAGGAATTTTAATTCCTATTTGACAGTCTTTTAACTCTTGGTTTAAAATTTGAAATTAACAAATACTTATCAATTCTCTTAGCTCTTACGGTGGAATATAAAGACAGCAACTGAATGTATTGCATGTTGGTCGTACCAATCAATTTTTACATGTAGTCAACCAATGAAAGGTGAGAAGGCAATTTCAAACTTTAAACAGGTATCCAATCAGGTATATTCTGGATTTCATTAGTGAAAAATTAACTGATAGGTATAGGCTGGTGACTTTGAAATGACACAGACCCCCTACTATAAAAGTAACTGTGTGAAGTACAGTTTCAATGTTCTTACATAGTATTGCTGAACAAGGCTAGCACTTGTCAATGAGACCAATAACAGCTGTTGTGCCAACAGAATTTCAGCCTTGTCAATAACAACAAGCTTGTCAGGTCCACCTACATATATGGCACAGTATATTATGCAAGATGAACAGACATAATGGAGACAAATTATTGAAACACAAAAGATGTTTCATTGCTTTTTTTGTTCTATGCTCCCTATGCTCCCTATGCTATTCACATGCTATTCACATGTAATTTTTTTTAGTTTTGCTGTAACATAGAATTTACGACTGGCACAGAAATGAATAGTTATGGAGATAGAGACAGGTGTAACAAGAAGGCATTGCACTATTTTTTCATAAAGCAATCCGGATTTGAGTAGGGTAAAAAGATTGGTACAATCAATGGAGGCAAACATTTCTGTTCACTGTATTAATGCATCAATGAATCACTACCTGAAATAGAAACCTTGTAGTTGTACTTTAGGGTTTTGTTTTAAAAGAATAATCCTACAAGAGCTCACGATCTAACAATTGTACCTTTACAATCTACCATCAACAGCTACCGGTTCTCGTTTTTTGTGAATACTGTATTCCCGTGGAACAATGTGCTTATTGATATACTGAGTATCAAATCTGTGATCTTTTCATTATGCCCTTTATCGTCTGTTTGTACTTAGTGTTTCTTGTAATTGTGTTATAGTATGTTTTGTACTGTTCCTGTTCTGTGTCTTGTTATGTATGTTGAGGGAAGCATCCTTGTACAGGCAATGCCTTTGGTGCCATCCTGTCATTTTAACAAATTAGATAAGTAAATAAATAAATAAATAACGGGGTGACTTTTCTGTATAGGTGGTTTATGAATGCAAAATTTAAATCTCCTTCGTTTAGCGTCTGAAAAGTAACTGGTTATTCCATGTCCAAGTTTGTTAATGGTTTTAGTCATCAAACTACCCACTTTTATTGTTGTTTAATAGGTTAGTTGTAGTTGACACCACATTTCTTTTGCCCTACAAAAATGGCTGGCAATTTGCACATGCGGCACATTTGTATGACCACACTTCTTTGCTAAATTGTGTGAGAGAATGTTCATGATCACTAAAAAGCAAATGGCTATATATTCTGCTTTGTTTTCAGATATGTTTTACCCATTATACGAAGAATACACAAAAGGAGCACTTCTACAATCAATCCACTTACTGAGTGACTGGGCCAACAAGAAGCCATGAAACACTACCTGCAAATCAACACTTACACAACTTAGGGAAGAGGAATGTAACACAAACAAAGGTAAGTTCATTGTGCATGCAGCTGATGTGGTTGGCAAAAATTAAACAACTTTTTTGTTATAATACAAGGAGTGATAAAGGTTATTTTAAGTTCTCTTCAATGAGACAAGTGCAACAATAATGTATGATTTAGTTAGCATGTACTACTATACACATGTGGAAACTCTGTTTTAAAGGATCCTCTCATTTAACTTATCGATTAAGGAAAGTTTCTGAGGTCTACTATAGACCCCTTATAGCAGTAAAATTTTCATGTAAATTAGCTCCCCAAGTGTCCCCATAAGGCAAATCTGACCTTGTTATTCCTTGATGCCCAGTAACCCTTTGATTCCTTGATGCCCAGTAACCCTTTGATTCAGAACACTGAGATGACTGTTTTAGTGATTGGATCCTCTGATTGCTCTTGACAGTAGACTTGTAAATGCTTCTCGCTGGCTGGTAGATAAGAGGTAACGCTTTTTATTCAATATCCTCCTGTTGGGATAAGCTCTGGGCATCTGGAGGGGTACGTTGTGGTGCCCTGGAAAGTAGATCAGTAGTGTAAAGATATTTACCAGCAACATGAACAATATTGTAATTAGGGCTGAAACAAATACTAGTACTTGGAGAGTACTCGTTAAGGATTTGGTACTCGGATAGTAAAATTGGTACTCAAGTACTCGTCAAGATTGAGTGACCCAGCTCACATGATGTATTTGTCATCTGGGAGTTGCACAATGAAGGCTGTAGAGTTTTGATTAGCATTTTTTTTGTCAGGGACACTAACATCAGTACTTTAATACAGTGTGTGTATCATTGTTGTTACTTGAAAAGCTGTAAATTGTTTAAGGTTGGTACAAAACATGTCAAATGGGTATGACTACAAATAGCTAGTATCTGTGAGTACTCAATCGTTAACTCTAGAGAGTACTTGAATACTAAAGAACCATGATTGCTTCAGCCCTAATTGTAATCAAACCTCATTAGACAGGGTCTGAATCTGAGTACTCTCAGAGAAAGATTTTCCAGGTGTTTGTAGGTCAGCAGTGGTACAAGGGGTTTGTGATCTGTTTCTAAGAGGATCTGATTGCCAATAATGTAGCTACTAAATGTCTCGCATGCCCAGGTGATAGCCAACATCTCTTTTCTATATGGGCATATCTACATTCAGTGCTTGTCATGGAACAAGAGGCGTATGCAAATGGGTGCCAGGATGTGCCCTTAGCCTGAAGGAGTACTGCGCCAAGACCAAAAGACAAAGCATCTGCAGATAGTTTTGAGGGTTGTACATTATCAATATGTGAGGTGTTGTAAGTTCTGTTTTCAATTGGTTAAAGGCTCTATCTTGATCTGGCCCCCAAAACCAAGCTTGGTTGGTACTGAGTAGTGTACGCAATGGAGCAGAGAGCTCAGTTGTGTTGGAAAAAAGTTTCCAAGTTGGTTGGTAACTCCCATGAACCTATGTAGTTCAGTAATGGTAGTGGGAGGAGGCATCTCTTTAATGGCTTTAGGTCTATGCAGATATGAACCCCACCCTGGACTACTACCATGCCAGCACATCAATTTGTTGGTTGGTCAACTTTACTTATAACTCCTGTGACCTCCATCTGTTTAAGCTCTTGTTCAACCTTACGTCTAAAGGGAATTGGTATATGGCGGGCTGAGAACAGTGCATGTGGCTTAGCATTTGGTTGGATTTTAAATTCATATTCAGCTTTCATTGTTCCTAGCCCTTGAAACAGTTCTGGGAACTAGAAAGGAATGCTGCTGGTAGTGTCACCAACAGCATCGACCTTCATAAGGATGTTTAAGGCCATGATAGCTGGGAGGCCCAAATTCTGGTCCAGTGCTTTTACAACATACATCTGGTGTTTTACTGTGTTGTTCTTGTACCTTAGCTGTATTGTACTTCGGCCCAAAACATCCTGAGGCTGTCTACTTGGTCTGCAAAGTACCCTTGTTGGCTTGTGAAGTCTGGGCTGACCAATGGCATCATAGACTTCCTTTGAAATTGCAGTGACTTCTGCTCCTGTATTGACCTTGAATACCACTTCATTGTTGTTCACCATTGCTCAGATGTACCAGCTGTAATGGGCTGTTCAAGCTTGTCACTTATAGCATCAAGGTAGCGAAGAGATGTCTCTGTTTGGGCATTGTCGTCAGGATCAGGGATGTCTTCTGATACCATTGCCACTGTTTTGGAGAAGCACATCTTGCCAAAATGTCTGCATCGGTTGCATCCATACAGCATGTTAGATCTTTAGCAGGGCAGTGGTCTCTAGCATGACTTTTACCACATCTGGACACTTTTGTCTTGGAGTGGGTAGGGTTTCCTGTAGGTTTCTGTTTAACACACTCCAATGAATACATTCTTCCTTCTTTAGAATGTTTGTTGCTCTTTAACTGCCTCTCTTTGGTGCACAAGTTTCTTGGCCTTCTCTATAGGGTTAATGATTCATCCATCTAGAGTCGTTCTGACAAACTACTATCACGGATGCCAACTACTAGCCAGTCTCGTATTGTCTCTTCTTTTAGTGTGCCATACTCGCAGTGTTCTATCAAATTATAGAAACTAGTGATGTATTGTTCAATGGATTCTCCCTCAGCTTGCACTCTGGTGTTGAAATGAGCACGCTCAAATAATGAATCTTAAAATGGCTGTCAAATTTCCCAAGCACCTTGGCGTATTTCTTGCGATTATCACCACAAATGTTTGTGAAAGTAAGGACATCATCAGCATCTTTACCCAAACAGTTCAGAAGTGTAGCTAACTTGTCTTTCTTGCACAATCGGGACACTTCTTGAAACTGTTCAAAGTGTCACGCCATTCATCTGGGGAACTGAAGTTAAATGGTGGCGGAGACTGGAGAGATACGTTGTATGCAGAGCTCATTTCACTAATTTCAGAAGGCCATTTTGTTGTATACTGACAACTATTACAATTCCTCATGTTACGATTCCAATAAATGTGCACTGTGTTGACTGTACATGCATGCATACAATATACATGTGCCTATTACACAACACTTCCTCCAGCCCTCCTAAAAAAGGGCAAGAGTGCATGGTTGCAAGAAAACGATGTACAATTAATCATCAATACACAATTACAATCAATGTAAAAAGGAAAATCTATAATTAATAAAGAAAATGATTACAATCAAGTGTAATAAAATGTATGCATTAGTTCAGTTCAGATAAAGTCAAGACATTTCCTCAATGAGATGTTGAGGAGAGTGGTGGTTCCTGATTGGCCGTAAGGTAACTAATTCCTGGAGGGGAGTGTCAGCAGCAGCAGCAGCAGCAGCAGCATTACTACTATCAAGTTCCAGTGAGTTCAGCTCAGTGGCACTATTGTACTGTATGACTCTATTCCTGGTGAAGTGACAGGCTGGTTAGGAGATGCTGTGGCAGGTGTAGGGCCTGTGGGCTACTCAACCCTGCCCTGACAAGTGGTCAATATGAGCTTGGCGAGTATGGCCATCCACCAGCACTTCATAGTTAAGTGGCCCAAGACTCTAGTAACTGTACCTGTGCACCATTTGTCAGTAGCATTTAGTGGAGGGCAGGAAATATATTACGTGCCAGATTCAGACCCATAGAAAGGATTAGTAACATCTACAATCATCACAAAGATAGGCAGAAGGCTGAATAGCAGACTTATGACTGACGTGATGCTACACCATGCTTTGAATTCCAGGTTGCTTAGATTCTGTGTGCAGAATAACACCATAGAGTATGGAAATAACATGCAGTATAGCTAGTTCATGCTTGTTGACATTTTTTATTAATACAATGTGTGTGTGTATGATGCATCTTGTCGGTTGTACTGCTTATTGGAGAGACACATCCTACAACAATCATGTTACAACCTCAAAATATGTAAGTACTGTCAACAGGACCAACACTAACACCTCATCATCACAGATCCTACTGTAGTCCTGCATGATAATCACATTTCAGATGGTGGTCCTTTATTTACATCAGCACATCAGCATAATCATAAATGGAGAACTTTTGATTTCATAGCTACTTCTGGAACACTTGACAATAGCAAATGATTTTGCCTCTCTACCATGAACCATGTCACGAACCATGGTAATGGTTCATAATAGAGATCGCCTATGTTTTTTTTTGCCAAAATCCTAATAGAACACACACCTAAACACCACCTCAGGAAGCTACCCCAATCACAAAAGAAGCCTTAGAAGTTAATTTGGAAGAAGTATAGGTACACTGGAAAATATGAAGTCAAAAGGAACCAATAAAAGTATTTTTTTAATTAACTGAAATATGCTTATCTTATTTTTTTCTCACAGGGCTAGAGCAAAAGTATTTTTTTGGGGATAAAAACTACATAACTTTCCTTCCTGTGTCTTTCTTCATGTCCATAACCTATTTTTAAATGCATATTACAGTGATAACATTCTCAAGCAAAATTTGCTTCTTGTAGGTTCTGATCTTCTGACCAATGTGTTATCAAGTATCTAATCAATCTATTCATGTTAACACGTTCATTTGGAAACCCTATATCATTAACCACAGTATATTAAGTTCATACCAGAACAATAATGTTGTTGGTACCACTGTGTACTTGACTTATTGTGATCACATAGCTGCACAAATCAGAAGCCATACTATTGTTGACCACAACATGCAATACGCTGCCTATTGTTGGATACCGTAATTTGCTCATTGTAAAATATGTTTCATATGCAAGATTTGTACAAAAATTTCTCACACAAGATCAAACTACTCTAATAGAACAGTCATTCAAATAAATCATACAAAAATATTTATCACGAAATTCTTTTGCACGAAAATAAAGCGAATTACAGTATGTCAAAGCTGTATACCAGTAGTGCAAAGTACATTCAATAGTAGGGAAACGTGCAACACACTGGTGTTTGCTAACTCAACTGACTACTTTAACAGCAACTATAGATACATGATGACTGACTTTTGATACACATGTTCAATACTGTGTAATATCAAGCACCACCAACACCTCTATTATATCATGTTAGCTATCCATAAATAGATTTATAAAAAGTACAAACCAGTGTAAAAGGAATTTTAAAAATTAAAACATGGGAATAGAGATTGCAGAAAAAAGTAAAGAAACAAGAGTCAAACAAGCCAGCATGTTAAACACACAGAGATCTCTATTTGGACTCAAATACACATTTATACAGAAGCATTCTCAGTACTTATCTGCCCCTGATTTGTGGAGAAATTAATGTTTTTCCCTTAGTTTCTACCATATCCATTGAGTCCAAATAGAGATCTGTGTGTGTTTAACATACTGGCTTGTTGACTCTTGTTTCTTTGCTATTTTCAGCGATCTCTATTCCCATGTTTTAATTTTTTAAATATTTTACATTAGTAATAATATATTTACTGCAACATGTACGTAATCCCTAAATGATTTTTACCACTTAGCTAAAGTCTGTCTTGTAATTGGACAATATACAATTATCTGTAATAATTTACAGTATACAATACTGCTAGTTACTCTGTACTATATACCATCAGTACACATAATATAGAGCTTAACACTATTTGAAGGATATCTTGAGACACAGGATATACATCTGGATGATATTAATGTTATCTGTTTGATATGTAATGTATAACACAACACAAAACCCCTTAAGTCCTAATCTGACCCACACACAAAGTCAACACATTTCGCCCAACGAAATATTGCTAAGACATTATCTTTTATTTCCACAAATACATTTTGTTATGTGTTCAGTAGAATAACAAGAATAATATATATAAAATAATAATATACAAATTGTCATAATATGAAATCTCTGTTACATCAACCGTACTACTGTAATTCTCGATCATCTTGTTCTATGCTACCTCAAGCATCTGGAAAAGAGGAAATAATTTAACAAGTTTGTATATAAAAGTAGCAGACGAACCTTAATGTAACCTTGACTATTAGCAGCTAACAATACTGAAGAACGCTAAAGAGAAGAGAAGAAAACAAGATGATGTTGTGCTATTTCTAAAACCAGGTGCCCATGTTGGTAATACTATCCCCAGGAGCCCATAAACGCCGCAAGGCGCAACACCAAGCGACGTGATATCAAATAATCTATAGCACAAAAGCTATCTGAAAGATTAGCAATGACTCCTTCATTTCTCACATACTGTCGTATCTATAATTTATCACAAATCCTAAGAATGCAACACAAATTTCCACAAACGTGGCTCTCTGCAAAATAAAATACACCAAAATTCGATTATTATGAGTTGGTAGAGGATGGTAAGCTTCATTAAACTCTAGCATACATGACAATATTTGGATTCCTGCCTTCGGTGAGAAGCTTAAGCAGAACATTTGATGGAAAACATATTTGGTAAATTGAACAACACATTTATTTGATGAAGTTAAATTTCACAGTTCCTCTTGCTCTCTGGGACCAGCACTAATCATGCATGGACTGCATTCCAGAATTTCAGATGGCATCATCAAACCCCAAGCAATAGGTTATGACCCGTGTACTGAAATGTACAGAGAAATATGTGTGGGACCACGCTCGGTAGTTAGTGTATCTTCCAGATATTCATCAGAATAAGCTGTGTAGGTTCACAGGTCTTTCCTTGGATATCTCTGTGTTTTGATCTCTTTAGCTAGCAGGATATTTGGAAGATTTAAATTTGACAATTTCAGTGAAAATTTACCAACAGCCAAAATTAAATTCCCTGACAATTTTTAATACAGTATTTACATTAGTGGTCAGCGACTAAACAGTGGTGGGCACTTACTGGGTACCCTCTCAAGGACAAGCATTTGTTCTCACTTTATAGTAATACAAAGTGAAAGTCTTCATGGTTAAAACATGCTACACGATATAGGCTACTTGTAGCACAAACCATTTTGCTTGTGTGGGTGAAAAAGGACAATAAAATACAACGCAGTACACATGTGGACGGACACTTAGTTTTCTGAAATTGTTTTCCAAAACACGTTTTTGTGGTTGTCTGTATAGCTATTTGTCTTTCAGCACTTGCAGATGCATATTTTATTTCACAAAGCAATAAGGGACAGCTTTAAGTCTTACTGGTTTCCAACAGACTGCACTAACAAACTGAGTTTCAGCATTATCCGGTGGTTCTGCTGTTCCAGGCTAATAAGAAATACGATTAGTATAAAGTGTTTGCTGTGTGTATGATTAACTTACTAGAATACTCCGAGGAACATTAAAACGATAAGATAATATGTGTTTAGAGACATCCTTATAATAACAATAGAACGAATTATTCTCTGAACCTGTTGAGAGCATAACAGATGTGAAATACTCTAATACAACAGTCACTCACCACACACAATATGGTTCCCATTTACTGTTAATCCTACAAAGTTCTTATCATTCTTGTGTCCATGATATGTCTTCAAACATCGTCCGGTATTCACATCCCATAACTTCATCTCACTATCCGTTGACCTACACAACAACACCATAGCAACAAAGAGATGATAAAACCTTTCTGTGAAGCTCAGTGAAGCCCCACAAAACGTCATCATGAAACGTGGACACTATCCATGATCCCACTAGTACCAATTTAGACCCATGAAATTATGACACCTTATTAATAAGGAAATTACAAGGTGTCTGGAATAAAGCAAATTTTGCTACAAGCAGGCATCTATATGATCAAAGCATTGCAAAAGTAATCTTAACCCTTCAAACCCGGTAAGCCTTTACATATTTAGGTTTTGATGTATGCTTCTGCACAAACTAAGGCCACTTCAACTAAATCTTATGTTTCTCGGGCCCGACCGACCCCCTAAAATCTAAAAATTATGTAAATTTTATATATCACGTGAGTTAGTAAAAAATGGCGTTGATGTATTTTTGGCCGTCTGTGTCCATCAAGCGAGGGGCTAATCTTATTGTTGCGAGAAAGGTGGTCAGAGCGGAGTATGACTGGACATTTGGTCACTTGCTTACAGTAATAAACAGTTCTTGGTTGAATGCGAGCGTTACACGTGTTGCGGTTTCGAAGAACGAGCAGTTTGTTGATCCTGTTCATGATCTACTGCTGGATTCTCCAGTTCAGTTATGTCAGCAGTATGGAAACAATATCTGTTACTACCTGGCACCCCAGAATACCGTTGAAGAAAGCAGTAAACATCACAAAAATGCCTTTGAAGTTTTAATGAGCAGTAGCAAAGAAAGGAAACGTCCAGGGAAGGCAGAAACTTCAGGTACACACCAGTTTAAAAGTTTATTAATTATTTAATAAAGTGTTGTATGTTTGCTGATAAAAATTGTGTGTACATTTGTAGCCGTTCTTCGTGGTGACCAGCAAGTGAGGAACAAATTGATAGATTTGCTTGAGAACATGAAAGTTGGATGGGCTCCAGACTCAGTAGAAACTATTCGGGAAAGATTTGTGAAACAGTTGTCAAATGCTCTTTGGTATTTAGACCCTCATCATGAAAAGTTTTCTTCTAGAAGTATTTACCTCCCAAGTGAGCTAAGCGAGTTTCAGGGGTTCAATGACTGGAAGAAGAAAAAAATCAAGCAACCCAGCATAAGTAGCATGGATCTAGATTATCACATTCAATGTTTGAGCACTACATTGTCTCAGCCGTGGATAACTAGAAGTGAATATTCCAATATAAAATCTTATGTGGAAAAGCTTGTGGATGCAATGTACCAGTACAAGTCTTACCTCGACAAAAAGAATGAAGAAATGAAGGAAGTCCATAAGCAAAGTGCCATTAGAGTTGCTTCAGATGTTTTAGAGCTTTGCACTATTCCTGCTGCTAGGCTTGCCACTATTGATAAATCATATAGGTGTATTGCAAATGCCTTGAGGGACAAAGAAAATTATGAAGCAATTTGTCTTAATGAGCTTGCACCTACTGATCGTTATCAGCGGAGACACTGGCTTGAAAATATAAAGCTACCATTCCAAACCATGAGATACCGTTACCCTTATGGTAACCATTTGGGTGTAGTTACCTATTTATGGAAAGTCGGTGACCCAGTGGATGAAACAAAGGCTTCGAGACTAGTTTCCAGTCTGAACACAAGTCACAATCTGTATGCTTCACGAGAAATGAGAAAGGAATTTCTTGATTTGTACTATTCATTGACAAAAGTGAACAAGAGTGTGTTGAGGAATATTTACAAATCACTAGTTGGTGATTGTTCTGCTGCAGCTGCAGTAGCTGAAAGTGGTATTGATGAACGGGTGGCAGAAGCATTACTTTGGCTTGACGACCCAGAGTTTTTCTATGATCTTAGGAAACTAAATGGCAACCCTGGTTCCAGCAAGTTTAATGCGTTTTGGGAGGAGCTTGGCTTTTATATTGAGCAATTGACTCCAGCTGTGGATGACAGACGGCATTCTGAAATACCTCATATGCCTGTTGCTATCTCATTACGTCATTTGTTGGATATTGTGAGGTCTAGGATAGAACAGAAACATCCTGGTGATGAAAGTAAGCTTCAGGTACCTTCATTGGAGTGGTTACGCCTTCAATTTTGGCCACGTAATCCATACTCATCATCTTCGCTACGCCACACTGGACAACTAGATTTGAAATTCGGGGTCCAGGTTCGGCAGCTGCGTCATGACCATGTTGATTCACATTATGTTAGTGTTGTACTGCAATACTTGAAAGAATTCTGCGTGCAAGAGAGAGAATTTGCAACCTACTTATCTATAGATGACAAAGCAATCATCCCGATTAGTGAACCAGGTCTCCCTGTTTCCAGTGGCGTGAGAGGGCATAACCAGTCAATTGTGCTGGCAGATGGACCTAGTCCTAGTGCTTTGGATCATGACTTCCACATTCATGGGATTGTTCCATCTGTTGCGTTTGCAGTCACCATTCCTGAGTCAGCTCAGGATTCCTTCTATTCTGGAAGAACATTCGTTGGTCTAAAGGACAAGGTCACACAACCTTCTTCACCTGTAAGACATGCCACAGAATTGTCATTTCTCCTTAAATCGCCTGTTTTTGACAATGAATCTGTGGCAAACAAGCCCATACTTGTCATTGTAAGTGATGGTGGGCCAGATCACCGTATTAGTTATGTCTCAGTTCAGTTATCTATGATTTGTCTGTTCCAATCACTAGATCTTGACATGCTTGTGGTTTCACGTACCTGCCCATATCAATCATGGCAGAATATTGCTGAGCGTGTTATGTCTACTTTGAACTTGGCTTTAATGAACATTGCTCTTGCTAGGAAAGAACTACCAGAAGAGTTTGAGAGACTACTCCGTAACAAAAATACTTTGGCTGAAGTTAGAGAAGTTGTTGCTCGTCATCCAGGCTTCAGTGAAGCTCTTTTAGATTCATTGCAGCAGGTATTGTGTACCTTATCCCAACGATTTAGCTCAATGGAAGTAAAAGGAGAACCTGTGAAAGTTACTCAAGCTTGTACTGGGGTTGATATGAAGCAATTTTGGGAACAAATTTTTGAGATCCAGCCAAGTTTGTCCTATGAAAAAATCAATAAGAAGGTTCTCTCAGAGCCTGTCAATGAACACATACGACAGTTTATGGCTGCACACCGTAGTACGACAAAGTATTTATTTCAAGTTAAAAAGTGTCTAAACCCAGATTGCCTTTACTGTACAAACCATCCTGTCAGACTACCAATGCAACATTTTAAACAACTATCTTTTGTTCCATTGCCTCTTAGAAGTGGTGAAAAATATGCTAGATTTGCAGATATGTATGGCAAGGCTGTAGATGAAAGTGATTGCCCATCTACCAAACCTGCTTCACGCAATGAGGAAGTTGATAAAAGAAGAAAAGCCATCTTGGTTAGTAGTAAAGTTAGATGTATTATGACATGCAATGAGTGTTTTAAGCCACGCTGCATCTACTCGAAAAGCAAACTCACCAAGGCAGAACAAGTAGCTTTAAAGGAAGTACGGGAGAGCAATTTGTACTCGTGTGGATCATCAATTTTCATACCCGATTCTCCTTACTATGACAGTGTCTGTGTCAAAGAAAGTTTAAACTGCGGAGACCCAATTGAACTGTCATACTATTCTGCTGCATTGGTACGCTTTCCGTTAGTGTGTTATTGGTGTGGGATGCCCGAAGAGTCACTTGTTCGAGATGCTGAGTATATGGAACTAGAAAAGAATTTTCAAACAGTTCATGCTATTTGTATGCTTTGCAAGCATGATGGAAAGGAGCCATTTACCAGACATCCTTTGAATGCCCCAAAATGGAAAAAGATATCTTAGCTATGTTAGATGATTGTACATTTTTTATTTTTTTTTTTATTTTGTGGCATAGTACACTGTGTTTGCTTGAATCTTTTTGCATACATGCAATGATACTGTGTGCTTGATTTGTTGTGGGTTTCGATTTTTATTTTTTTTAAATCTACCTACCGACCCTAAATTTGCTGATTTTTTCCCGAGAAACATAAGATTTAGTTAAAGTGGCCTAAAGTAACTTCGCAAGCAATGATAGAAAGATCACCACCAGCCCACACCATGAACTCCACAATTAAAAATAACACTCCAAGCATCGTACAATGCCTTTTATCACACCACTTAAAAACAGCTTTGTCTGCCATAGCTGTATACTTTTTCATTTGCCATACTTAGTGCTATGGCCTTAAACTAAGCACCATTAGAATACTCATGTGCTACAGATTCCAGTGGTATACAATAGATCACATGATCTTATACGGACAGTTGCATCATTAAAAACACCATCAAGTTCCAACAGATGATGTCTGCCGTTTATCGCTTTGTTTCAAAAGTACTCTTTAGTGTTATATAAAACTGTTTATATGTTATTGTGGTGCATGAAATTAGGTTTTTATTTCATGTATAAGAATATCCTGTTGTACGGTAGTAGAAACCTGATGCTCTGCCTATGGTTTGCACTTACGCATTATTTCATGTTCAAAATTCAGGGGAGGATCCAGAGGGGTTCAAAGAGTTCCATGGAACTCCCCTTATGAAATAGCCTCTCTTACTTGAGATACTCTAATAGAGCAGTCACAGTAGTCTTTTGAGGAGCAGTGTAGCAAGCTATGTATCTAGTTATAAACATTGGTGAGGGGCAGCTATTGTCAGCAGGTAATGACTTTTTTTTTGGGGTCTTCAACTTACTGCTAGACTGAAGTTCCAATTCCAAAGTGGAACCCCCCCTTTTAAAAGTCTGGATCCGCCCCTGAAATTAATTCCAAGTTTGAAGGGTTAATGAATAAAGTTTCACGAACTTTCACTGTACAAACACATTTATTACACAAATGATGACCAACTTACAAAGACACAAGTTCTCGATGGTTTACAAACTGACAATAAGACACAGCTTTCTTGTGGCCCTCCAGCACACACAGAGGAGACCGAAGATCACGAAGATCATAATAATGTACTTTGTGATCTGCAGTGGATAAAATACTCTCAATAGAATGCACACATTGAAAACATGATCAATAAAACAATTACAATTAATTTGTGTGCATACTCAACAAAGCAAATCCTAAAAACAGACTACAGTAGGACCTCCATTATCCAAACACCTGTGTGCCAGTTCAATCGTAAAAGTGTTCAGATAAGTGAATCTGTTCGGATGAACGAAGCCCTTTCATTTATATACAAAGTTGTGCTCAACTACTCTAATAGAACATACACCACTCTAATAGAATATTCACCTAATGAAATAATACCCTAATAGAGCAGTCACTTATACTAGGGATGTCAAACGGATTTTTACATTACAGATGCATGTTTTAACCACAACATCTTGTAGAGCTTGGAAAATGCTGCAAATTGATATATGAGTTTGCCACATTTGCTATTGTAGTAGCCAGTAATTCAAAAAACAAGTGACGTATGAGTGATCCACATCACTTTGTATTATCAATTGCGTAGCATTGCCAGGTAACCAATTCAGGCATTCAAGTTTCATCTTGCACTGACTGAAAACCAACCTATCGATTAACTGGAATACTGTTGTGCATGGCGATCGACAAAACTAGCTTGCTGTCATCATCCATACATTTTCTAGGCAGGGATCCAACATTGCGGCTTACACACACACCTAGCTACTCTAATCATGACAGAAGAGCACTACCTTGACTAGTTCATCACTATGAAACGAAAAAATCTAGTGGATAAACTGACTACAAGACATGCAATTCATTGTACCACTTTTGAATGAAATTTACGGGAGAAGAAATTCCATAATTTTTGCAGAGTTTTGACATCTCCACTTATACTGCTCACACTGAGCATGCACGCACACACTACACATGCACACACAAACACTACACACACACACACAAACACTACACACGCACACACACAAACACTACACATGCACATGCATACACTACACTTCACACGCACACACTACGCTACACACACTACACTACACTACACACACTACACTACACACACTACACTACACACTACACTACACACACATACACACAAACCTGCACAACCATAAGCAAGATAATATCGTGACGCAGGGTGAAATCTCACCGCACACACATTAGCTTCAGCATTGACGATGCCGACAGAGTATGCCATGTTGGTCACCCAGATCTTGACTAGTAGGATAGAACAAGTCATAACATATCAGATCATTAATGTATCACACATGGTTTGTTTAATATATTTAATGAAATACAAGAAATTTTATTGGAAGAACTTAATAGAAACTTTAAAAAGTGAGCTGATAACTTCCAACATTTGACTTGACAGCTACTGTACTGAAGTCAGCCACAAACAAAGTGTTCTGACACATGAACATGTTGTTACACAAAAGTATCAAACAGTACGTTAGTACTGTTTAAGTAGGAATCCCCCGAAATGACATGCACCTCCAAAAATACCGCCTTTAAAAAACCAGCTTAGAAACTTCTTACGCAACGAAAATCACCTTTACGGAATAATATTAGTCCATCTAACAGCAAATGTAGTGCTAAAAACAAGAAAACGCTTACTGGCAGCCGGATATAGAATTTAAAAAAAAAAAATCGTCTAAGCTCAAAATTTCGTCTCACTCACTCACTGACCACAGTCGCAAGCCTAGAGCCCAAATGAAGCAGCATACGGTCACCATTTTACGCCACAACAACAAACTCACTGGTGGGATGTGCCTTTTGGGGTTCCGACGAGTATACGCCCTGTGCGCCTTGTCTTTTATCTTCAATCAGGCTACTTGTCTTCTTTATCCAACGAAACCATATCAAGGCATTAATTTTCCATATCAACACTTTCTTTAAGCAGCATAATAGACGCCACAAAATTATTTAAGGCGCTTAGACTAAACTACTGTACGGAGGTACCGGTACTCCACGATAGGTCACAAGATCACACTCATCCTTTATTCTATGTATTATCGATCTATCAATCGAGACCACGATGACCACGCCTCTTTTACACTAGCTGTATTTGTGACCACACACCTTCAAGTTGGTAGGATGATTTGAGATACTCTAGTCTAATAATTGATTGAAACCATGATAACCACACCCTTTTTTGGCAAGCACACATCTGGCTGACTTGAGATACTCTAATACAACAGTCACCCTAACAGAACAGTCACATGTTTATAGCTAGCTGTATGCTTTAACAAAAAAACTAAACAAACTAGTATATTAAAAATTATAAATTTAAAAATGAAGTAGGAATCCAAGCAATAAAAAGTAGTGAAACAAGAGATGAACAATGGTAGCTATTACAGCATAGCTCAGTTGGAAATCCCTACTTTGGCATGGTATAGCATATTTTGTGTTCAATGCCAAAGTAGGGGTTTCCCACTGAGCTATGCTGTAATAGCTACCATCGCTCATCTCTTGTTTCGCTACTTTTTATCGCTTGGATCCCTACTTCATTTTTAAATTTATAATTTTTAATATACTAGTATTATCTTATTTCTATGACACAAACATATAGAAGGAATCGGTAACAGGATTAACAAGTTTATAACAGGATAAACAAGTCACAAATCATTGCTACTAGACAGTCGATAGCTAACTAGTGGACACTAATGGCCCCTTGCTCATGTTAACAAGCTGTACAGGACACATTCTGTTTGTCTTGATCATAAGTGACTGTTCTATTAGAGTATTTTGGTCACATTTGTATGTTCTATTAGAGTAATTCAACAGACACCTGTTTATGGTATAGCAGTTTTTTTCTTATGAGCAAAAAATAAATCCATGCAACACTATCACAAGGTGAAAAATTCACGACAATAACTTTCTCGCACAAAAATGATCGCTTGTTGAAAAAGTAAGTGTTTGTGTACCAGGTGGAAGCAACAAAACTTGTGACCATTACAGCGGAAACTCGTCTAGTTCGTACAACTTCCGAATTTCTTTTCATTTTCTCAACATTATCTGCATAGTCCAAGGAATGGTTCGCCAAAATTTCAGTCAATTATGGTGAGTAGTTTTGGAATTACAGTGCTAGAAAGTAGGAAAAACAAGGAAATTGATTTGTACAGTGACTATACTAAAAATAAACTACAGGAGCTGACATTACCAGCCATAACTTCCGTTTGGATTAGTCTACAAAGCTGGGATTTGGCTTACAGTGTCCTCAATGGATTGGCAGATCAGCCAAGGTATAGTTCCCTGCAGTCACTTGTGCATAGGCATATGAAGGTGGTTTTATTGAAGAAACAGAGATGATTTTGTTTACATCTACCGCATCGTAAACAAACACACGTGACACACAAACCATTGGGGATACAGAAATGAAAGATTTTCAAGTTCCCTATGAGTAGGCGAATAAGATGGTTTAATCAATTTAACACTTCCTTTCCTGAGTAATAGCTTAATTAAAACTTGCATAAAATTTTCTTTATAACACGTGTAATTTCACCAATATAATTATATATATATATATAAATTTAATTTTGTTTTTCTCAATATGCATGCTTGTGCGAACTAGATGGGTTTTCGCTGAGACGGTCACATTTAGTTGTAATAAGTGTATTCACAATGAATTTGTGCAGGCATCTGAAGTTTGCTGGGAACTCAAGTAGGGCAGCCATTTTTGGTCAAGAAACATGTGCTATGTAAGGGGTTCAGGTGAACAAGCAACTGACGAGCTGTTATAAATAACAAACAAGCAGTTATGTGCATAAACAAGCACCTGGTTTGTTGGTGATTGTTGTTCCAACACAACAGTCTTACAGTATAAGCACTAAAAATCTCACACTACGTGATGAAATATGTCACAAATTTTATTAATGCAAATACGAGATTTAGACAATGGAGGTCCCTTTGTAGTGTAATCAAGATGCTCGATTTCCATTATGTACGTTATCTACCAAAACATTTAGTACAGCTACCTCAAGCCCTTTAAACAACACAACTGTTTATCACAAAACTCGCTTTGATATAACCAAGAACAAGTGAGTTATGAAGGACTTTAACAATATCTCATACATTTAGTACAGTGGACCCTAACCCCAATGGTCTCAGTCAATGGTAACAGTGTTTAGATAAGTGAATTGTTCAGATAACTGAAGCCCATACATTTAAGTACAGAGCTCTGTTGAAATACTCTAATAGAACATACACTTGTACTTAAAATACTCTAATAAAACAGCCATTCCCAAATTTGCGTAAATGGGGGTTGGGTTTATTGTATTCTGTTACATACATGTTTTTAACACAGAGATTGTTCCAATACAAAACCACAGGACAGTGAATACACGTACACATGTATACACTTCTATGATATTACAGTGGAATATCTCTATAATGAATACTATGGGACCAAGAAATTTGCTGTAATAAAAGTTGTTCTCTTTCAGAGGTAAATATGTATAGACTCTAGAACCAGACCAGAATATTTGTCCTGATTATGGAGGTGTTTTTTCTATTGCGTCCTTAATGTGGAGAGTTTGCTAAGAGAGATTCCATTGTGATGGCTTTAGTAGGAGCGCAGGTGAATGTGATCAACAAATCACAGAAATAACACTTTACCTTGAGTAGGTGTTCCACAGGCTCAATAGTACAGGGTCAGTAGGTTGGTATATAAATAAAAGTGCTAACAAAAGTTGGGACAAACGAATACAAAATAACAAATTATAAGTGGTCTTGAAGACGTTTGCAGCCAGTGTGTTTCTGAGCTGAAATATAAAAGATATTTAGTAGCTAAAATATGTTGGAAGAATCATGACATTTGTGCTCAGAGCTTCTAGTGGCCATTTTCCACCTTAACTTTTTTCAATCTATGAAGAAAAGTAGGCTGGCTGGGCCCGTGAAACAACTAATCACGTTGACATAGCCTAAACAGTCTCTCAAATACCACAATCAAAGTCAATCTAGTTAACAGTTAACTAACTTTTGAAATCATCAGAGCCGCTAGCAACAATCTTCGGGTCACAATGATTGAAATGTACTGACCAACATCTTTTCTCATGTTCCTAAAGTGTGACAGAAAATATGAGATGTTAGGATTAGCAGCAATGAACTACACACAAATCTGAACCAGTGTAACATGGATACCTTGGACCAACCAATAGTACCCTGATTATCAAGGTGTCCTGATTATCAAGGTGTCCTGATTATCAAGGTGTCCTGATTATCAAGGTGTCCTGATTATCAAGGTGTCCTGATTATCAAGGTGTCCTGATTATCAAGGTGTCCTGATTATCAAGGTGTCCTGATTATCAAGGTGTCCTGATTATCAAGGTGTCCTGATTATCAAGGTGTCCTGATTATCAAAGTGTCCTGATCATCAAGGTGTCCTGATTATCAAGGTGTCCTGATTATCAAGATGTCCTGATTATCAAGGTGTCCTGATTTTCCAGGTCAGTTTATGTACTAAGGAATACTTTGGGACCTTAACTAAGTGTCTGGATTATGTAGGTGTCCATTCTCCATAAATATGATCTCTTAAAAACATACAGCTTCAAATCCTTTGTTTTTGCAATACACATCATTTGTACAGTATAAGAGTGAGCTTTACATGTTAGTACAAAATCTATATATATAAAGCTGAAAAGCTGTCTGTCTGACGGTCACGCTGCTTACTCACCAGACTTGGCGCGAATCAACATAGTCTGTGCTGATAATGAAGCGCTCATCATCTGCCTACTCTAAGATTGTTATCACGAGTTCACGCGTGCTTCCGTTCGGTCTCTACAGCGCGTAGAAGGCCAAGGTGTAGAGAAAACTTGAGCAACATTCCTTTGAAAACCACAGTACATACTGTTCAAGTGGTAGAACGCCTGACTAGCATGTAAGAGGTCGTGGGTTCAAATCCACGTGTTGACAGATTTTTTCTTTCTACTCAGTACCTTTTTGTGAACACCTTTTTAAAACACGACTTTTAGCTCATCATATCTTGGCATGCAAAGCAAGTGTCGAGGCGGGACTTTAGCGAAATTAAACGCCCATCATCTGGCAACTCGAGTGTTGTTGTAGCAAATCAATACGTGCTTTTGTTCGCTCTTTATAGGGCGATGAAGGCACTGGTGTAGGGAAGGATCACTGAAAAGTTGAGCTACATTCCTGTCAAAACCACTGATAAACAACTGTGGCGATTGTGCACCTCCCTTAACCCCAAGTTATTATAACCAGCCAGGGTTCAATCCCCGCCTAGGTCATAACTTTTTTTTTCACTTTTGGGACCTTTTTGATGCACCTTTTTGCTCTATCTGTTCCATGCAAGTCTTCATCTACAAACTCTTATGATCAGTTTTTCAGCACTGGCACTGAATCACCTCACATAATAGGGACTCTTATAGCACTTTTGGGACAGGGCAGACAAATTGCCAACATAATTGTCCATCTGTGAGTTGGTCCAGTGTGTTGTATTAGAGTAGGTAAAAGCTTCTTTCACCAGACTTACCTCAATACTGCTGTAGTAATAGGCAGCTTGCATGATTGAACAAATACTACTACTGTGCATCTGAAAAATGATAATACTGGAACCATGCAGATACATAGTTTACACCGAGGAACTGCATCTGACCTGGCACAACTGTTTCACTATCCTGCTTACATGCTTTCACTCTAAAGATTCATACATTACCTTATTGGTCAATTACACTGCAGGTGTTTCAAAACTGGGTTTTTGTATGGCAAGAGGTATATGTGTCACTGCAACATCAGAACTGAAAGTGCATAGGACAAGTTCTGAACTTTTGCTTGCCATGCAGTAACTATAACTGCAAATTGTGTTGACTTTAAATTATGCTCAAGTTCATTTCTCTTTGTGACAGTCGGTAAGGTAAACATCAAAATGTAGAAACTGAAACTGTACCGTGTGTACACAACCTGTATGTAATGTAGGATATACTGTATACAATTGCCTTAGCTCGCATGCAGTTTAACTAATTAGCTAGCCTTGCATGCATGCTTCACTATAAATTATTATGTACTGCATAAGGATCATGTACTTTAAAGCACTATCGACATACATGCTACACAGCAAATATAGGACACTAATATTTATGCTTGGTTCCCAATATATTAATTATTGTTGCATTAGTTCTCATGTAAAGCAGCAAAGGTTCCGTTTGTTCTATACAGCACGTTGAAGTCACTGGTAGGGAAGATGCACTGAATAATTAAACTACATTCCTGTCAAAACCACAAACAATAAACTTTAGTGTTTTGCATCATTAATGACATAAGAAAACCTCATGCTCTTTAAAAAATGTGACATCACCATGTACCCTACATAGCTACATTAGCAGTGCTGGTGTTTAATGCTTAGTCCCTCTTCGTGGCATTAAAATGTTTAATGTGGAGATGGTCCTGCACATAGGGCAGGTACCAATGCTAGTTAAAGTATAAATAGAAACAAAACAATATGTGGCCTGACTGTTCTATTAGAATTATGAAATTCTACTGTTTGTTCTATTAGGGTATTTTATATTCAGATGTGGAAAAACATCACTTTGAAAGCGAAAATCCCTCCATAATGTGACCACATGTGTGAGGGTTGTTACATATGACAAATTTCAATCCAAAACATCAGCCGCCATTTTTTCTTAACATCATAGATCATGTGATTCAAAAAAGTGGCATTAAATAGAATTGAAACAAGATTATGATACCAAAAAGGTATGTTGGTATATATTAGTAATTAGAAGTATAATTAGGCATTTGAAAAGAATTTCTTTAATGATTATAATACTGATTGTAGTATAGCAAGTTAGTTTGTCTTATCTGCTAGCCAAGTTGTTAAAATGTATAAAACCTTGTAGATATTAATCAAAACATAATTTATGTGACTGCCAGGCTAGTAAAGTTCACTAAAAACGTTTAGAAAGCATTGCACATGTAGTAGGCATTATATAGAATATACCACCTAGCTCAAGTATCTTTTACAGAAATGACAATTGATAGACTAAACAATGTAATATCATAATGTATATACATTTGTGATAAATAACACAAGCCCAGCTAGTTACTAAGGGCTGCTTTCTTCATGCTAAATAAATCAATAGCTCAGTTAATGTGGAATGTACCCCATATCTGATAAATATGGTTATTTACACACTGTATAGGCTGATAATGAATGTTCACCTATAGCTAGCAGCTACCAGTAAGTGCTGAATATAAATGGGAGGGGTCTATTGCTATTGTGTGTATACAAAGAAAATAAAACTGGCATGTTATTTTACTGATGTACAATTCTAATTCTCTCACAGCCTCAAGGAGAATTTTTTTGCTGAAATTGTTTTCTGAAAAATGTACGTAAGTGTGCATGTGCGTCAGTGTAGTTTGTGCATGTGCGTCAGTGTAGTTTACGCATGCATGTGTCTGTGAGTGCATGTGTAGTGTGCGTGCGTGCGTTTCCCTGTTCGATGCTCGCATTACGCCAATTTGATTTTGTTGCTGTTTCTTTGAGCAAGAACTTTTCTCACATCGCTCCAGTCTACCCAGCTGTTTAAATGAGGACATGGTGGCCTGGTGTCAACTGGGGAAGCAGCCCACCCAGCTGTAACATAACAAGGAGAAAACATCCTGACCACCTGGTAGACTCCTGTAAGTGTTTGAGCGTAAATCGGATGGCTGCAGGTTCGAGGCTACCTAGGTCCAGTCATGGATTTTTTCTCCTTTCTCCAACTTTTCAAACACACCTTCTGTAGCTAAAGTCTTTGAGCAGGCTGTAGGGCCAGGTGTCCTACAGACCTTCAGCACTTGTGCTGTAAAGCATTAATAAATAAACATCAATGGGTACCTGGTATTGACCGGGGAAGCAAATGCTCAACTGTAGCATGTCTCACACAGCAGTTGAAGTGGGACTTCAGGTTCCCACACCTTCACCTGTGGAACATGCTACAGTCCTCTACAGGTTACCAACCCTACCCCATGAGGATTTGTTTGTGCTGACTCCTAGCACCTGAGTACCACACAGGTGTACCTAGCATGGCAGCTAAAGGCTTTACTTCTTTTGCTTGTGTGTGCATGCATGCGTGCGCACGCTTAGTGTGTTGTGTTTGTACACATGTGTGTGTGTGTGTGTGTGTGTGTGTGTGTGTGTGTGTGTGTGTGTGTGTGTGTGTGTGTGCGTTGATAAACACACACAATCTTATGATTCTGTATCTAGAAATGCTCTGTGGACTGTCCAGGCTAAGTGTGGTATACCTCCTACATATTGAACATCATCTGGTCCTTCCATGAAGGGATGCAGGCTGAAGTCAGGAGGGAAACCAGCTTGTGGCAAGCCTGAACAATGGCACTGAGTACAGGTATCTACTTTATTTAACACAGTGGTGAGCCGGTGACAATGGCATAGTCAGAGTTGAGAAGCTGGAATGAGTATATCTACATGTTAGAAAGCTGGTGGACAGGTGACAGTTTGCTGATGACCTTGCTTTGTGCATGTGTGTGTAGTGTGTGAGTAGTGTGTGAGTAGTGTGTGTGTGTAGTGTGTGTGTGTGTAGTGTGTGTGTGTGTTGTGTGTGTGTGAGTAGTGTGTGTGTGTGTGTGTGTGTGTAGTGTGTGGTATGTGAGTAGTGTGTGTGTGTGTAGTGTGTGTGTGTAGTGTGTGAGTAGTGTGTGTGTGTGTGTGTGTGTGTGTGTGTGAGTAGTGTGTGTGTGTAGTGTGTGTGTGTAGTGTGTGTGTGTGTGTGTAGTGTGTGTGTGTAGTGTGTGTGTGTAGTGTGTGTGTGTAGTGTGTGTGTGTGTGTGTGTCGTGTGTAGTGTGTGTGTGTGTGAGTAGTGTGTGTGTGTGTGTACTGTGTGAGTAGTGTGTGTGTAGTGTGTAGTGTGTACTGTGTGAGTAGTGTGTGTGTGTGTGTCGTGTGTGTGTGTGTGAGTAGTGTGTGTGTAGTGTGTACTGTGTGAGTAGTGTGTGTGTGTAGTGTGTGTGTGTAGTGTGTAGTGTAGTGTGTGTGTGTAGTGTAGTGTGTGTGTAGTGTGTGTGTGTGTAGTGTGTGTGTGTAGTGTGTGTGTGTGTGCAGTAGAACATAGAACCCCCATTATCCAAACACCTGTATGCCAGTTCAATCATAAAAAAAGTGTTCAGATAACTGAATTTGTTTGGATACATGAAGTCCATTCATCTGCTCTAATAGAACATACAATTACTCTAATAGAACGTTCATCTAATGACAAAATACTCTAATAGAGCAGTCACTTATACTGTTTGGATAATTGAGGGTCTGGATAATCAAGATTCGGATAATCGAGGTCCTACTATACTGTGTGTGGTGTGGTGTGTGTGTGTGTGAAGTAATTGTCATACTCTATTTATCTGTAAAAAGTTTGCTGTAAATTTGATGTAGTTATATAGATCAAACTTCTGTTACGGCTACAAACGAGAAATTAAATCAAAACTTTGGACGTCAATATTTCACAAATGGCTAGTGCAAATTTGTTGTGTGGCCTACCCTACCTGGCAGACAGCTATAATGCAAAAATGGTGTGCTTTGGAGAAGGATAATGAGAAACAGCAGTAAAGGTACAACAATGAGCTGTGGTAACACAATGAGATGTCAGTAGGGAATTAGACTGCTAACCTTCCAATTGTGTAGTGGGTGTGAACTTTTTCTCAGCTTTTATTCATTAAACGTGACACAAGTTCCTGTGATTGTTCCATGTGATAGTCAGTGATTGTTCTATTAGAGTATTCTCAGTAGTTACCCATTGAGGGTGACTGTAAAGCTGTAGAAATCTGTGAATCTGGTAGGATTAAAATATGAAGCATGATCACTATGGCTGCATTAAATTACTACAATTCACATGCTTTTCAACAATGTAATCCTTTTATTGTTGGTACTTATGACTATTCACAAAAGGTGTTTATCCAAACCAGTGGCAGGTCCAGGGGGGGAGGAGGGGCACGTGCCCCCCCCCCCCCTCCTTCAATCCCTTTATTTTTGTAAATTGCATATTAGATCGAGATACTCTAATAGAGCAGTCACTCTAATAAAGCAGTCACAGTGTTCGTGAGGCAGTGTGGCTTAACTATGAAGCTATGAATAAGGATCTTTATATACTTTATGGTAAATACATTTGGTAAGGGCAGCAGTGCAGCCATTATTGCTGCGCCTGGTTTACTGAAATTGTTTTCGTAAAAGTGTGTGTGTGTACCTATCTACCTATCTATGTTTGTCCGTACGCACCCACGTGAGCAAAATCGTTTAATAACGGTAAAAGCAGCTTTTACGTAAGAAGTAAAAGTGAAATGAAGTCTGTATTAAACTTCTGCACAGGTGAACTTTGCTCTGAGGTGGTTTCTTTTCGGCGGACTGAAATACGGGTGTGGTGACTTTCCTCAGACTACCTTCCCCTTGAGGTTTTCAGGCATTTAGCAACTGAAAAACAACGGTGCAGGCCTCGTACACTACCAGGAATAGCCTATCGCTTCGAGTTGAAAGGGGGCGTATCCCTTACGTACGCGAACAAAAATGAAGAGCAGCTTTGAGGCTTTGTCGAGAGAATTTGTGGGAAAAAACACGTTAGTCACACTATAAAACAGTTTAGAAGATAGTTTTGTGCGTAATATGTTGGTAAAAGCGGTTTGTTTAACAAACGCTTCCTTAGCAGTGCATAGCAACGTAATTGAACGAATATTTCATGAATTACAAAATACGAGAATTAGCTAATAATATTATTGCACAACCCAAACTACCCTATTGTAAAGTAGTAATACATAGTTGGTTAATTCATAGTAGTATATACTGTCTATAGTTATTCCAGATGAGTTAGCTAGATGCATGGCGCCTGGTTTTTAGAAGTAGCACAACATCAACTTGTTTTTTTTTGCTCTTCAACTTTTCAGCAAAATGCCCCCCCCCATTTCCAAACTCCTGCAAACTTGTCTGTTTTTGTTTTTTGTTGTTTTTTTGTCAGTGCAAATCACAGAACAACCACCAAAAAAGTGATGAAAAAAAACCCAGAAAAAAAACCCAGAAAAAAAACCCTTGTCTAACCCAGGATTTGAACTCACACCAAAGTATGTAAGAAGTACCAGTAAGAGCTTAACCACTCAACAACTAAGTTACTTCAGCTGGTAATGTCTATTTCATGGTACTTATACTAGTGCATAGGAAATATTTCTACTGTAGACTTGCAATTGGCCAATACTTGTAATATCGGTACAACCCTAGCATATAGCAATTGCCAAGAACTTTGTGGACTGACAGATTTTAGTTCCACATGTATTATAAATTCTACCTTGTAATCCAGTCTGACAAAATCGGGCTTATCACCTATTTAAAAGTATCGAGAAATGCCGGTTTTAAGTATTTAGTGTGTTGTAGCTCGCCAATGGTTGAAGCTATGTGTACCAAATTTTCACACGTTTTACACCAATTCCTTACCTTCCAGAGCATCCACTGTGCAAGTAGCCAACAACTAAGTTTCCCGCCATTTAGATAGTTTTTAAACCGAGGTTGACTATATCAGGCGAGCTGAAAATTGGGTGGGAGGCGGGGGCCCTGGAAGGCAGGCAAGATGGTGTTCAAAAATTGCAAAGGAAGGCCAAGGGATGAATTAGGCCAAGTTTTGAGCCATTGAGGTCTCACAACTGGCTAAAATGAAAGGAAATTCACAGCAGAGGTACTTATTCAACACCACAGAGCTGTACAGCCACATACAGTCATTCCCAGGCCAACCAGAGCTCCATTAAGGCCCCACACCACACATACAGATCGCCACTGGGCTCGGGAAAAGCAGCCAGCAAAACCAGACCACTCAAGTATAGCTGATTTTAAATGTGGGATTAGATAGTTTATTCATATAGCTTTGTGTCCTGGGTGAAAAATTGAATCTGCTGAAATGGGCGATAAGACCGGTTTTCTCAGACTGGGTCACATATGGGTAGTTTACAACAAAGGCACAGTAAGAAAAAATTAAGAAGGCAATTGAACGCAACTAACTACTCTACTAGAGTATCATTTACTGCCTCTGTTACAGTTACGCTACTGGCACAAAAATGTTGTTTCTAACATAACAAAAAGACATACAGACAGACAAACTGATATACACGATAATACAGTACAAGTATAGCAATACCCTCCACTGTCTCTGATGAGTTCCTGTGTGCACGTCCGATATTATCACTGCTCCATCGTAGTCACATGAGGCAACCATCGACTTGATGTAATAGTTGAATGAGATGGAGCTACAACAATAATAATATATTACTATCATCTGCAATATATATGCAAGTAACATTAGTACCTGCTCTAGGTGCAGGACCATCTTATATATAACTATGGTAACCATGTAAGCTATTAACTTGAAACAGTGCCTATTATCACCAACTTGCAGCTAATACTCAATAATGTTTAATACACACGTATTTACTAAATGAACCATCACTTACACAGGCCAATATTCATTCGAATTTGAATCAAAGAAAAAGAAGTAGTGAAACAAGAGAATAGCTAAAAAGTGGTGAAACAAGAGAGGTCACCCGCCTATATCTGCAGATATACTAGTCCCTAATTCAGTCATGGGTATAGACTGATACAATTAGGGATTTATTGTCCACTAGTATATCTGCAGGTATAGGCAACCTTCCTTGTTTCACAACTTTTTAGCTATTCTCTTGTTTCACTACTTCTTTTTCTTTGATCCCTAATCCAACTTAAAAATTCCTAATTTTTTCTTCTACTCGTTTATTTACTATGTTTGTAACATCATTATGACAAATGATCTAGCGCATATGAAAAAAAACTTGCAAAACATCCTCCCTCCTTCCTTCCTGTGTATCTTACTATCTTCTACTGTCCCACCCATGGATGGCTTGGCTAGCACAATTCGTATGGCTGGTCCAGATGAAATCTGAGTTTAAAAGCTTGACTGATTCTTTAGGTAATATTTACTAGTTTTTGTAATAAGGGGTCCACTGGTTTGTCTGGAGCAACTTGTAGTTCACTAACATGACTCATTAACTTTCTAGTAGATCTTGGTGATGATGGTGCTATCTGGTCTCCAGGATCTGTTTGTTGTCCAACAGGACAAGCTGGTAATGTTGGTCTTGTTGACATCAGGTTGATCTGGTTGACATAAGGTGCACTAGATTGCAAGCTGTCAAGTCAGCAGTTCGTGATAGTACAATAGTACACTGAAGCCACAAGACAAAGATTGTTTAGTGCAGCTACCGCAATAATTTCGTCATGTGTATGTGCTTGAGGGTGGTGAACGAGGTAAGATTGATGTAATCAGGTACAGCTGCAACCCACTTGTAGAACTTCTTTTCTGCTAGAGAAAAGATTTCAAAACAGTTACTACAGATGTAAGAACAAGGGGAGATATTCCCCTTATCCCTGGGCCAGCACAGTAGTTCTGGTCAGGAAAAAGGACAGGTCCTTATGCTTATACAGAGGCATCAACTGTCACAGAACCTGATTGATTCCCACTCCAGCAATTTGATGACTTACTCAATCAGCTGGGACAGTGCAAGTCTGGATCGTGTGGCTGGTTACTGGTAGGTACAAGTAGCCCCACACTCACGAGAGAAGACAGCATTCACTACTCATAAAGGGCTTTATGAATTTAACGCCATATCATTTAGTCTTCGCAATGTGCCCGCTGCTTTTCAAAGACTTCTGCACACATCCTAATGTCCAATCATCCTCAGATGATATTATTATTTTATCAGAGAGGATGACCATTTGCATCACTTATGTCAGTGTTTTGCTGATACTGGTCTTAAATTTAAGCCATCAAAATGTCACTTCATGTGCCAAGAAGTTGAATAGTTGGACCACATTATCACACCAGGAGGAGTTCTACCCAATCCAGCTCATGTCTCTGCTGTACAACAGTTTCCAGTCTCCACTTCAATGAAAGAAGTAAGACAGTTAGTTGCATGGACTGACATCTTACTAGTGCTACTGATCTATTAAAGGATTTGCATACATTACAGCCACTACACAACTTGACATAGAAAGGAGCCAGCGTTTATGGTCAGCTATGCAGTTCTTCAACAATTGAAGGAATCTAATGAGTGCATTGTTGTGCTATCCCACTTTTAACAAGTGTTTTGTATTAGAAACAGATGCAAGCCAGCAAGGCCTTGGTGCAATCCTGTCTCAAGATAGCAAACTTCATCCCGTGGCATACACCAGTTGGGCATTGGCACATGCTGAAAAGAGATATCCCATTACAGACTTGCATAGTGTGAATGGTTACACATTTTCATGCATATTTGTATCATGATGTGTTTGTATATATTGATCACTCAGCAGTTCGAGCTGTGTTGGAAACACCTAACTAGTGTTAATGGTAAACATGCTAGATGGTGGAGTGCTTTTCAGTAGTGGGTTGATAAGTTCCAAGATCGTGTACCACCCAGGAAAGGACAATGCTAGTGCTTATCCCAGTGCCCTATAGCAGTGATATGGTAGTTGATGATTCAGTACAAATTGTTCAATTGCAGTCATCCTCTCCAACTATTACAGACCTACTGAATGCCAAACCTGTTACATTGGGAATGCCACAGAATATAGATTATGCCAGCGAGCAACCAAAAGACCCAGCAGTCAATGAGATGATACAGCTCCTAACTGATGAAACTTGGGACACCTCATTTCTGCAACATTGTTATCTTTTATGCTTATCTCATGTTTTTTTTACATACTCCAAACAGAAAGCTGATATGTCTGCTACGTAGAACAACAAATACATTAAACTTTTGCATATGTGGCTTTTCATGTTCTTTGTGTCAATGTGGCAGTCACACTACAGTTGAATCAACTACCAAGGCTTGCTCAGGTTTGCCCCAAATATACAAATCATTCAATATATAATCCGTTACATCAACCGTACTAATTGGAACTGGTTCAGAGAGGTGGTCCCTCTATCAGGCAGTCACGTGGCCCACCATAGTATGCACTGGTTAAATCATTTCTAATTTATAACTTGTATATATAGTTACTGCATTCTTGCAACTAACAAAGTTTTTTTTTTGGCATTTTTGCCCATTTCACACACGGCTACATGGTAATTAGAAGGCTTGATAGTGAAATATCACCACTGGCAAGTGGTTACATCATTATTGCAGTGCTGTCTGATCTTCCATCCCACTTCTTACTTACACAATGTTGCAGACTACAGTTCAGTGAATACAGTACAACTATATATTATTTATTAAAGGGTCCACTGGGTTGACTGAGACAACCTGACGTTCACTAACATGAATTATTATCCTACTCACCCCGTCGCAAATGTTAGTTAAGAGTGCAAACATTGTCAGCAATGATTCCATTTCAAAATATAACTTGACAGACATGTGTTCATTTACTACGTTCTTGCAAATATAACTCTACAAAAAAATTTCTGCCAATTTTCATCCTTGCCCATTTCACACAGGCTACATGGTGGCTAGTAGAAGGTTTGATAGTGGTGGCAACGTGAAACACTACGGCTACTAGTTCTTGCATCTGCCGGTCTCTCCTACTCATCCCACTTCTGATTTGCACTACGTTGCAGCAAAGTTCAGTGAATACAATAGAATACTTTTACTATATTCTATTCTATTAGAGTAGTATACCATATGTAATCTACTGAGTGGAATAGTTGCAAAACACCTTCATTTGTATCTTGTTATCTCCTACATCCCTCTAGCACAATCGGCATGGCTTAAATCTGAGTTACAAAGTTTAAATGATTCTTTAGGTAATGTATTTAATTGTTGATGTAATAAAGGATCCACTGGTTTGTCTGAGGCAACTTGTAGTTCCCTAACATGAATTATTATCCTGCTCAGGGGAGGAGTGCAAACATTATCTGCAATGCAAAATATAACTGTGTTCATATACTACGGGATTGCAAATATAACACTACAAAAATCTCTGCTGATTGTCATCCTTGCTTATTTCACACAGGCTGAAGGTTTGATAGTGGTAATTGAAACACTACCACTAGATCCTTGTAGCAAGAGGCAATGGCTACTTGTTCTTGCATCTGCCGGTCTCTGCCATGTGTTCTATTCATCTCACTTCTGACTTGCACCATGTTGCAGAATAAAGTTGTATCTTTCAGTGAATATAATACTATTATGCACTAAATGATATATATATTATTATTCATTCTTCTTCCAGACATTTATTTATTACAGAAATTCATTTTTTGCTATCTATTTGAGGCATACGGTGATTGTTCTATAAGAATGTGTTAAACACTGTATGTAATCTACTAAGTAGAAGAAAAAAACTTGCAAAACACCCTCCCTCCTTTTGCAACTTGCTATCTCCTACTGTCCATCTAGCACAATTGTTTGTCCAGATGAAATCTGAGTTACAAAACTTGAATGATTCTTTAAGTAATATATTTACTACTTAGCTGTTGATGATGTAATGATGATGTAATGAAGGGTCTACTGGTTTGTCTGGGGCTAGGGCTGGGACAAAGCTTCGAATGTTTCGTGGGTTTGCAGGTTAAGTAAATTTCGAATTATAAAAGTATCCTTCGAAGCTTCGTAATACGTTCATAGTCTACAAAAGAATTACATCATTATTTTTCTTGCAGCTGCTTATCATCTTGTGCGATCGATGTTCGTCTCTTTGCAATCAATCTTCGTGTGCCATGCCCACTTTTATACCATTGCAATTCAGCTTGCTACCATAGTTGCAGCCTTAAAACACCTTATAAGGTGATAGATAGTGCATGGAAAATGTCCTGTTAGCCATTACTTGGTGTTTACCTGTGCATGATTGCAGTATAGCGGACACGCCCATTTGTAATCGATTGATTGTGTCATTCAGTACTGCTGCTATGCACTTTCCAAATGCTTACAAACTTATTAAACAGTATTAGAAAGATAAAACTTAAGAAGGATGTGCATAAATACAAGAAAACCTGTAACTTGAAAGCTAACATCAAAGTTTCTAATGTTTGAATATTTTATTAGCGTCAATGTTCAAAGGTAAATTTCAATATTTGTCTCAGCCCAATCTGGAGCAACTTGTAGTTCATTAACAAGACTTATCCTTCTTGGCCAGGATGTAATTGAAGTGGTACTCCATTATCTCACAGAGATCCTAACCATGCTAAATACAACGGTACTGCCCTTGCTGGCCAAGTTGAACACACGTTGTTGTGTCTGGGATGATGTGTCTGATGATTTTATGGTCAAATACAAAAATGTACTAGTATGTCTATGCTATGGGGAGAATTAACTTCTACACAATCATCTAGTACAGGACTATTACCCACCTCTCCATATTAGTAACTCTTGATATTAGTGGACACTTTCGGACAAGAATTGTGTGCTGCAACAAATCCTCTTTCACAAGTAAGAAAGTCCAGTCTGTTGGGACCAAACTCTATACTTCGTATTTGTTGTATATTATCTATTACTGCTAGTAAATGTCATCAGTCAACAACGAAGGACACAACTAGGTTTGAACATTCAGTTTCTTACAATCATCACAGTATTGGCCATACAATATATAACTATAGCAATACGTTAAGTAGAGAAGAGGGCTACAGTAAGCATGTCCTGGGGACCTGACAGTTTCATCATCACCAAGATCATCACCATGTTAACAAGCAAAATCTGCCCTCGAGTATTTTGTAATTTAAGGAGGGAGCCCTGTCCACTACTATATCCCTGCTCACTCGCTGGTTTAATAGGATAACACCCTTGACACTGGTGGACTGGTTGATTTAACATTCTTAGCTATATATGGTATGCTAGCACAATTAGTAACAGCAGTACAAACTACATTGTAAGAAAGTAACGTTACGTATCTTTGCCACCAAAATGGTAAAGTTCCTTTAACATACAATATTAGTCTACTGATAATCCAGTGTGGTCCTAGTGTTTACCATCACAGTCACATAGTGACTTTGAGGGTGACAACTAGCTCACCTCAATATGTACATCACCTGTATCACTAGCATAGTCCTGGGTATCAACTCTTGTAAAGGTCACTGAATTGTGTGACCTTGAGAGTTGATGTATGGCTAGCTATACTAACAAGAGTTATGAAATTGTTTTACTAACGAGTCACAAATCAGACCTTACCAAAGGCTTAATAACCAGTACAGTACAAAACCTCAGAATTCATACATCAATTATGACGTGGAAAGAAAATTTTTGCATTGAAACAATCCAATAACAGATCACAGAAATCTTTAACAAGTTGGCACTTCTCTACTGCAACAAACATTGTTCAATATACGGTACTCACACGTGAGTATTCATCTTGTTTTGTTTGGAAATGAATACTCACGAGTGAAATGGATGCCATGCCCTTAATTAGCAAGTATTCAAGTTACTCACACTCTCGCGAGACGACGTTACATTTGAGTGGTACCGTATAGAGCAAACTATTTCTATGCTACTAAGTTATAAATTACAAAAAAAATTTTACTGAATGTGTTTACAAGTTACCATCTCTTGCACTGGAAAAAGAGGACCCACTGTCCTTCTATTTTCTCTTTGGTGTTATCTATCTTGTTGGTTGTGTCCTTGACCCCTTCTTCCAAACAAGACAAGACAAGTTTACATCAGTCTTTGATAAGGGTTAAAGTTTACATATCTTGCATTGTATTCAATCCAAAGAACTACTAGTTTAGCATATCCAGTTCGCTTATCTTGAATTGTTTGTGAACATCTTCATGTTAGTGTTCTTGTTCCATGACATTTCAGGTGACAGGTCACAATTCTCCGAGTCACATTTCAACAGCTGGTACATGTACATGAGATGGACAAGCTCTACAGCCCCATCATGTCATGGCTACTACTGCACTTGTGGAACAGGATGTGTTTATACTTTACAGCATTTTGATTTGTAAGTAATCAACGCACTCTTAATCAGGAGCCTTTTAACACTTTGTATATAGCTGCTAATTTATCATATTGGAATATTTTGACTGCTCTATTAGAGCACTTACCAAAGAGAAGTTGTACTTTTTTCAGCCACAGAGAAGGCAGTGGGATGGTTCGAGGGCAACCCAAAGCCAAAGTATGCTACAGCTTGATTTCTTTGCTGTTCAATGTCATTTAGACTCGAGACATGCCTTTCACCAATTGCACCATCTTGTATTTTGCATTTAACAGAAAAAAAAAAGAGTAGCTGCAATAACTGTTCCTCAGTATCTGTCTGTTGTCTGACAGGACAAGCAATTAACCATTATCAAGCATGTACATTTTTAGCCTCTGTACGTTACCCTATTCTGTTCTGTATTACATCCACAAGAGAGGCTCTTTAGCATTACAGTATTCCTAACTGTGTGTGTGTGTGATCAATCCTTGCAACTTTTTCAAATGGAGGGGTGTGATATACTTCGTACTTCTTGTAGGACTTTGTAGGACTTTTAAAATACAAACAATATCTTGTTTTCTTTGACAGCATAACATGACATTGCCTTTATTTCAAGTAATACAGTACGTTTAAGGAGTATGTAGCATACTACATATACAGTACTAGCCCCACCCCCTTGCAGCAGCAGTTATAGGTCACATACAGAATTAACATACATCTATAACTCACCTGATCTTACTGGCACAAGCCAGGTCTTGTACAGGGTAATGTACGGAGACCGGCCGACTGACTACCGACTGGTAGTCATACACCTTCAGCTGCCGTGTGACCCCTCCAACCGCAAAAAACTCCTGGTCTTTGTCAAAATCAATACTAGATAAATAAAATTGCACATCTTGAATTAGTGAAATAAGCAAATATATAACAAATATAGAATATCCTTTGCATGAGTGGATAACGTCCCACAATTGCCCACAGAGTTTTAAGGAAAGGTTTTTTTTGCCTGTAATACTTTGGTAGGCTTAGACTATGTTCAGACATTCTCTGCAGCTTGTTTAGCTAGGCTGAACTATCTACAGCGATATAGGGAGGAAAGTAGAGTGTCTTTAGGATCACATTCAAAAATGCAAACTTGTATTGCTGTTCTATTAGAGATGTCAAGTATTACATCATCACATGTCAATGTTACATCATCATGTCGGTCATGTATTCAATGTACAGCCATTAATAACCCACACAGGATACAGGCTATTAATAACATGTACAATCAAGTCTCGACAAGATTTACTAGGTTACGACAAGCCTGCGCGCGCAGCCATACATGCGTTAATGTTTGATTACATCATACCTTGTATGGCTCCATTTTTAAAAATTCTGCCCAATAGAAATTGAACACACATGTCCTCAAAAAGAATATAAAAGCCCTAACAAACAATACTGTAAATCTTTTACTGTATTTTTCGTTGTATTTTCTTTACTGCATTTTAAGCCACTACTTTATAAGGTATTCTTTAGTTTGTGTGATGTAACCAAGCGACATAAAATGTAAGTGTGTTTATGTAGTGAATATTCCAGGAAGCCATTACATAGATCGTTAGGGAAAGCATAGCTAGGTTAGTAGGAGTACCACAAACAATGTTAGTGGTCTATAAATGTGGCACCAGTGAAGCATGATAACTACACCTTGGTTACCAAACAGCTGTGTGGCTTGACAACAGCTGTCACTAGTCAAAAATTCTTTACCCGTCGTAATTTGATGTGTGTACGTCTACCCGTCAAAATTTTGCATCGTACCCGCCACAAAAATTTAATATCCGGTAAATAATTAGCGGATTAATCAGGTAAACACGATCGCGCCCCCGGACGTTAACGAATTGGCGAGTGAAAGAAGTGAAAGAACGTGGAAAAGATGTTAAGGAGAAGAAAGAGGCAAAATGTACTAGTATTGATATACTGGCTGTGATAGTTCAGAGGGATAACCAATGAAGTTGCTGAAGCCATTAGCAAGGTGATAAAATCACTGTTATGTGTGCCCTCCAGCAGCAAATGACTGTTAAGTGCCGTAACATGCTGTATATAAAGGTCGCGAAGCCGCGAAAGCGCTATGACACAATCTCTTCCTTATATGTAGAGAATTAGCTATTGTAACAAGACTCCTTGTAAATATAATGATTGGGTGGTGATGAAGCAGCTACGAATACACTCGCACGGCAAGTTTGTAATGCCATCACACACTTATCACACTTGCTATTCATTGTCCAATACATGTAGCTATGAAGTGATAAGTGTACAAGGCATACGTTATGAGGTGGTACCAAATAGTTGTGTGTCCATTTTGTGTTTACCACGGCGATAATTAGCTTGTTCTCGGCCGCCCACATGTCCAGGTTATAAGGCGCCACTTTCCTGTCTTGGAAGTGCTCACTAATTAGAAGTATACCACATTTAGTGTACTAACACTCAAAGTATTATTAATAGATTATTGGTCTCCAATTAGTGTCCACCATGATTAGCTAACCTACACAACAACTATTACATTACAGGTAGTGTCCACAAGTCATGACAAATGTGTGACCACTACACATTTAGGTAGCTCCTATATCATGTGGTAACACTGCTAGTGTACACTAATCCACTGACAGTCACCCGTACACAATGCTGCTGCCTCAAATGTTAGTTCCAACTATAGTATCAGTACTGACATATGTCTGCATGCAATTATTGCATTTAAAAAAGACTCATTTCTAAGTCTAACAAGCGGTGTGGTTATGTTGTGTCCTTGAGCCAAGTTTCCTTACACTAAAGTGTTGCACTGGTATACATGTACAAATATATTCCATGGCTTGTGCAAGCCGCCAAATGTTTGCATACGGAAATTGCTATTGAGAATTAACAACTCTATACAATCATTTACCTAGATACAATACTTGGTCCTTGGGCTGGGTCTCCGTACATCAACGTTCCTAGCTCCCTGAACTTGCTGAGCTCCGTCAGGCCATTCAAGGACTTTCCCCACTTCTCCAGTCCCCCATCGTTGGCCTCTGGATCTAAAAAAAACAAGTAGATAAGTAGCTATAGGTAACATTCATCTCTTGCATCTGGATTGCAAGACAGTGTGTCATTGCAACACTACTGTAAGGGGTGGGGCATCTAAAGTACTTTAGCCACACCCCTACGGCAAACCAGCTCATTTCCATATTTATGCTTTATTAGCCAGTATCTGGCTTGGATGTAGTTCCCTGCCAACTCAACTTAACAAGTCACTTCTAGTCCACCTATACGAGTTGTGTAACATTATCTACAAAGAGGGGTGTGGCATCTATAGCATGTTAGCCACACCTCCAAATAACTTAGATAACCGGTGCCATGTTTCTACTTACCAGCTAGTACAGGCATCCTGGCTTGTACGTAGTTGTCTGCTAGCTCATCAAAATGTGACTCGATGCACCACTTCTGAGCTGCAGACACCTGTAATAGAACACATCCCTCTAATTTCATTGCACATATACAGTTTCTATAGCACTTATACATAATCACTTTGCCATTCAAGGATTTATCAAAAGTACCACATTACCTCTATTTGCGATTTCGTTGGTTGTCAACAAGTCCATTTCAGCTAACTACACAGTATTGTGCGGCTAATAAGTAGCTAGCTTGATCACACAATTATAATCTAGTTAGCTAGAAACTGCCTTCTCCATATTATGGAGTTGTTTCAACCCACAAACTACAAGCCATCATTCTAACATGATTAGTACTCTGAAAGATACAAATATCTCAGTAATTTGGTTTCTATATACACAAACGACTCTTTTCTCTACACAATATAGATTTAACTTTCTTCCATTGTTTCAGTGCGTGCATTCGTATTCTCAGTCCAAAGCTTGATGGTGGGTAGACTAAAACCCATTTCAATCAGTGAAGTGCAAATTTACACTGTGCAAATATACTGTTTAAAAAACTGAAAACAGTAGCTGGTCCTGGTATTCACACTGCATTACCTTTCCATTGTAAATTCTATATTTTGCATAGAGCAACAAAAGTAGTTTATTTCTAGTGTAGCAGTGTATATAGTGTGTGTTGGTACCACTCACGTCAGTTTGAGATGGCAGCACTGATAGACACTGTTCTCTACAGAAAAAGAAACAACACACGTTGTGTACATGTGACCACTAGTAGCACATGTAAACACACACAAAAAGCAAAGCCTTTGGCTACCATATTTGCACTGAACCTGCACTGGGACACTTATGCACTATTCAGGTACTGTGGGTCAATATAGGCTAATCCTCCTAAGGCAGGACTAGTGACCCACAGGAGGCTGTACCACATCCTTCAGGCAAAGGTGTGGGCACCCAAATTATACCTGGACCTTTACCCGCTGTGTGAGACAAGGACACACACACACACACACGCACACACTACATCATATAGCCACTAGTAGTGTTGTATCGTCTACATTAGTTACAGAGTGATAAGTATTAAGGACAATAAATTACAAAATTCTGCATTGAGTAACGTACAGTATTTGTGTTGTGTGAGTGTCCATGGCCCCGATGAGACGCATCTAGTGTATACACAACACAGCAGCTCACATGATGTCCTGTGAAGCCTGTGATCCACTGGTGGATGATGATTGGGTTGACTGGGTTGACTGGAGCCCTGATGGTCCTGGCAGATCATCTGATAGTGGTAATGACCCAATACCACTGCTACTAGTGATAGACAAATCTGTTCCTAGTACACTTCTCTCCTTCACCAACTTGCCCTATATAATAACAATGACATGTTAAATCATCCTATTCAAAACCTCTATCAATACGACTATTACTACATCTTAATTATCGTTACACTATGGATATGAAGATAGTACGAACATTCATACTGTATGACAACAATACTTCAAGTGTTGCCAAAACAAAACTGTCCTTAAGGTGTAAATTGATTAATTAATTATTGTCAGCTGAGATTTGAAGCACTATTCAAAATGTACAACATCCGGTCGATAATGTGAGTAGTCTCTGCTAGCCAAGTAATGACACGTTCTTTAGTGACTTGAATACGTGTTGTAAACCTTGTAGTAACTGGTAGTGAAGAATTGCTGTTAATATTCTTGTGGAAACAACTGGTCAATGTTTCTTTTGGTTCAACAGGTAACTGCTTAGACCTATAACATGTTTAGTAGTCATGTGCTATTCTGTGTACAAGAACTGTTCCATCAGTTGTTTACACGGGTACACAATACTTCACAAGGAGTGATACTAAACTGCTGTTTAAGAATACTCTCATTTGCTGGTTTATAAAAAGATGATAACCACTATTGTCCAGTTGAGAATTTGCACTACACAATCATTGTGTGCTAGTAGTTACGTATTTCAGCTAACTGTCCTGTATCATTGGTTCAGAACTACTGCAGTTCATTGATGCCATAACATCTAACTTGTATTACACAACTAATAGTATTCAATATCACTGAATACTACATTTGTATAGTGTTGTAACTTTGTTGCTACCATTATATTTCTGTGTAAAGTCCTGATACAAGCAACTTGGGAGTGTCCACTGCACTAGACACCTCATCACGGCTGAATGATGTCTGTCCACTGATCGCTGGACAGTTAATCTGTAGGTCTGCGTAGGTGTCTTTTCTGTAGGTAGTTAACTTTCCTGCTTGACCAAGAAAAAATCTTTTAGTTCCTTCATTAGAGACGTGAGGGTGGAAGGGAGTGCCATTAGGGCCGGTTAATAAAACTACCAACTCTTGGAAGGCTACAGACAGCGACATGAGATGTGCAAGTGAAGATGATTATTAATATTAAATTACTAACTATACTCTCTTTTGCCTGGGAAATCAATTCCTGGCAATTTTTTAAAAATTCAGAGAATGGTTTTGTACAGCTGTGTTCAAGTATTATGGTCACTTAATTTCTTAATAACCCACACACACTAGTGGGATGGAACAACACATGAGAGATTGATGTTAAAGTAATATGAAGTAGTGTCTGGACCTGTGCATAGCCTCAAAGGGTAGCTACAATGTAACCTTCCTAATTATATATCTTGTGATCGTTGGGCTGGGAACTACTGGCAGTTTATTGTGATGACACAACATCCAAACAATTCCTTGTGTTGACTAGTAACATTTGGTATCAGGTTTTGGTTGTCAGGTCTTACTTTTGGAAGGCCACGAAAAATGTGTTTTGTGGCTCGAAGAACTGGATATTGACTTCACAAAAGCTAACAGTTTCGACACATACTGTGGATGACCGTATGTTATACCATGTTGTAGAGTTTGTTGTTACAGACTGTAAGTATCTTTGTGAATTTAGTCACTAAATAAACACTAGTACATTTACAGATAGCTGACCACTTCATATTACTATCATACATTGTTGATGTTGTAGTGCGCACGTGTAGTCAAGTGTGTGTGTGTGTAGTGTGTGTGTGTGTAGTGTGTGTGTGTAGTGTGTGTGTGTAGTGTGTGTGTGTGTGTGTAGTGTGTGTGTGTGTGTAGTGTGTGTGTGTAGTGTGTGTGTGTGTGTGTGTAGTGTGTGTGTGTGTGTGTGTAGTGTGTGTGTGTGTAGTGTGTGTGTGTAGTGTGTGTGTGTGTAGTGTGTGTAGTGTGTGTGTGTGTAGTGTGTGTGTAGTGTGTGTGTGTGTGTGTGTGTGTGTAGTGTGTGTGTGTGTGTGTAGTGTGTGTGTGTGTGTGTGTGTGTGTGTGTGTGTGTGTAGTGTGTGTGTGTGTGTGTAGTGTGTGTGTGTGTGTAGTGTGTGTGTGTGTGTAGTGTGTGTGTGTAGTGTGTGTGTAGTGTGTGTGTGTAGTGTGTGTGTAGTGTGTGTGTGTGTGTGTAGTGTGTAGTGTGTGTGTGTGTGTAGTGTGTGTGTGTGTGTAGTGTGTGTGTGTGTGTAGTGTGTGTGTGTGTGTAGTGTGTGTGTGTAGTGTGTGTGTGTAGTGTGTGTGTGTGTGTGTAGTGTGTGTGTGTAGTGTGTGTGTGTGTGTAGTGTGTGTAGTGTGTGTGTGTGTGTAGTGTGTGTGTGTGTAGTGTGTGTGTAGTGTGTGTGCGTGTAGTGTGTGTGCGTGTAGTGTGTGTGTGTGTGTAGTGTGTGTGTGTGTGTAGTGTGTGTGTGTGTAGTGTGTGTGTAGTGTGTGTGTAGTGTGTGTGTGTGTGTAGTGTGTGTGTGTGTGTAGTGTGTGTGTAGTGTGTGTGTGTGTGTAGTGTGTGTGTGTGTGTAGTGTGTGTGTGTGTGTGTGTAGTGTGTAGTGTGTGTGTGTGTGTGTGTGTGTGTGTAGTGTGTGTGTAGTGTGTGTGTAGTGTGTGTGTAGTGTGTGTGTGTGTAGTGTGTGTGTGTGTAGTGTGTGTGTGTGTAGTGTGTGTGTGTGTAGTGTGTGTGTGTAGTGTGTGTGTGTGTAGTGTGTGTAGTGTGTAGTGTGTGTGTGTGTAGTGTGTGTGTGTGTAGTGTGTGTGTAGTGTGTGTGTGTGTAGTGTGTGTGTGTGTAGTGTGTGTGTAGTGTGTGTGTGTGTAGTGTGTGTGTGTGTAGTGTGTGTGTGTGTAGTGTGTGTGTGTGTAGTGTGTGTGTGTGTAGTGTGTGTGTGTGTAGTGTGTGTAGTGTGTGTGTGTGTAGTGTGTGTGTGTGTAGTGTGTGTGTGTGTAGTGTGTGTGTGTGTAGTGTGTGTGTGTGTGTGTGTGTAGTGTGTGTGTGTGTAGTGTGTGTGTGTGTAGTGTGTGTGTGTGTAGTGTGTGTGTAGTGTGTGTGTGTGTAGTGTGTGTGTGTAGTGTGTGTGTGTAGTGTGTGTGTGTGTGTGTGTGTGTGTGTGTGTGTGTGTGTGTGTGTGTGTGTGTGTGTGTGTGTGTGTGTGTGTGTGTGTGTGTGTGTGTGTGTGTGTGTGTGTGTGTGTGTGTGTGTGTGTGTGTGTGTGTGTGTGTGTGTGTGTGTGTAACTGTAAAACTGGGGAAGCAGCCCACCCAGCTGTAACATCAATGGGTAAATGCCCAACTGTCCTTGTCTCGCTTAGCAGCATTGAGGTTGTTGTGGAACATTGGGTTCTGCGATCTCTCTCTGTGAGACCTGGACAGTCCTCCTGTGGGTTACTAGCCCTGCCCCAGGAGAATTTGCCTGCACAAGGCTCAAGTGCCTGAGTGGTGCACAGGCATCCCAGTGCAGGTTCACCGGGTGACAATAGCTGTGCTTTGTTTTTTTGGCTTTGCTTTTGTGTGTGTGTGTGTGTGTGTGTGTGTGTGTGTGTGTGTGTGTGTGTGTGTGTGTGTGTGTGTGTGTGTGTGTGTGTGTTGCCATTCCCTCAGGGCTCCACAAGAAACTACAGTGTATCAGTGGACTCTAGTAATCAGAACTGCTTGGCTGAATGATGTCATAGATCACCGTTGGATCCTATGTGTCATTTGGGATTCTAAGTGCTGAAATTTAAAAGGGTTACATGAAATGTACATACTGTATTTTCTCATATAAAAGTCCAGGTGTTTATTTCTTTCCCAGCAGTTTTGATCTGGCCTGTAAATGAATAGGGCCAGGAAATTATTTTGGATTTAAGTTGTGGTAGAATACCATTGTAAGCATAGGGATCTCTAGTATCAGGGGCTATAGATAGGGAGCATGTAACTCCGTACACTACCAGTGCTACAGATGAAATTCAAATATGGCATCCAGTGTTACTATGTATATAATTGGTTACATCATTCTTACACACAGCAGGGATACACTGAATGGACTGCTACTCCATCGTCTTGTGTGAAGGTAGCAAAGCCGCTTTGATAGGAAGATTGTCGAGTCAAAGGTAAAGCTCGGAATAGTCAAGCGGAGTAATTTCATGTGATTTGCGACTGTGATTCCATAGTTTCACTTTGTAGTAGCGGAAATGTGACGTACTTGAGCATGCAACTTTGTATATTATTCTAATTAGGAAATTACTTATTATAGTACATGGCAGCCATGTTTGAATTCTGCTGTCTACGGAGTTATATGTTCCTTTGTCCATAGGATTTGATGTGCTCCTGGTAGTATACAGTGTGTTGACCTAGTGCAGTGAAGGCAATAACTTATTAACACGATTGTTCGCAGTACCTTCATCTCTCAGATAGTTCTGAACTTACTGTTAACAAGTTTGAAGAAATAGTTGCAGCAAGAGAAGAACTACAGCCACTAACAGTAATAGCATGGGACTCCTACTTGAGACCAGGTGTTCCAAACGTGCTGGAAATACCCTAGCTTATAATTGAGACAGGCGTTTATTTGAAACATGATATGCATGTGCTGTACGAGGCAGCATAGCCAAGTGGTTAGAGCACTGGCCTGGTAATCGAGGTTCAACACTTTCTTATGTTTAAACTGTACTCAAATTGCTCCAGTCTACCTAGTTGTATAATGGGGACCTGGTCAACTGGAGAAACAAATGCCTTATCTTGCTTAGCAGTGGATCTGTGAGACCACAGCAGTCTTTTTGTCAAGTCGTGCCGCAGTTGTCTGCACACAGTTGGATGCCTGAGTGGTGCACAAACATCCAGTGCTGGGGTTTGTATGTATTTGCTGGGTGGCAATAACTGTGTTTTGCATGGCTACTTCAGGCTTGTTACTTATTTTGCTTTTGTGTGTGTTTGTGTGTGAAAACTGTTTTAGGCTAGAAGACTTGATCTTGACTTGATCTTCAGGGTTCACCCAAGCAGAAAAGAAAGTATGTATGAATCACATACATTATTAATAGCTCATTAATTCCTACACTTAGGGCAGTGCTACAATCATGGCTCCTCCTTGAGTGCAGAAAAATCTCAGATGAGTTGAGCACGTATGAAAACTATCGCAAGCTAAACCAGTTTGTGTCGTTATAATGATTGAGGTGTTACTGGTCACATGCTACTACAGTGTATACAAGTTAACAATGATGAGCACAACACACACACAAGTGTTGCACATATTCATGCATATCATATGTGCAAGCACACACTGCACAGATGCAAAAGATAAATGTTCAACTGTTACTTAGCTACGCATTAGCTTCTTAGACCCGGTGGGTAATGATGAGGGCTGGGGAAGTCCCTTGATGAGGGTGTAGAGTTATTATTTCTGGAAGGAGAGCAATGCAATAGCAACTCCAGTATAACGTTACACTAGTTGCTGAACACCTTAGTGTGAGGCCAGGAATCTGGTGCTATTTGATCCAGTCTACATGTCTGCAATGAAAGTGAATGACAAGCATCCTTATCTAATAAAATACCCCCTACAAACTGATTGATATTAATAAAGGTGGATACATAAGCTAAACAAGATCAAGGATAACTCACTTGTAACGTATGTGGCTAACAGGCCTGGAAGAGAGACATCGTTTAATGTGACCTTCAGCACTTGTGCTGTAAAGCCTTGATAAATGTCTACCAAGCCTTGTATCTGTTTCTGCAAATATGTCAATAACAATTGTATTATATTTTCATTGAATTGAAGTGATCAAGTTACTACAGCACATTATTTGTACAATATAGAAAATCATATTTTAGATTGGATCTCTCAATGTTACAAAATTGCCTCTATATGAGGATTGCGGGGTCAGCGATATCGATACGGACACCGTAACTGATGCTGCCTCAACAGGTCCACATTGTTAGTATAAAACTGACAGCCATTTCTCCAGTACAAACACCAGACGTAAAAAGATTCTTCATTACAACACCCTACAATACAACAGAAATTACATGATGCAGTGAAGAAGCAGGAGTAGTACCAGTTACAAAGAGACCACTAAACTATTACACTGAATCATTAGGTCACATAGAAGCCTGCATCAAAGGCCATAGGTTGAAGCCCTTACTGTTTCAACCAAAGAAGCTTCCATTTGCACAAAGCTAAAAATAATACTACAAAGAAATCCAACACACAAACGCTATAATAATTCCTATCCCATCTCTCTCATTACTAACACTGCCTTGAACAAGTTTGCTTCATCCTGCTACTGCATAAAATTAATAGAATACAGCTGGAGGTGTAAAAAGTAGGTAGGCTGTAGATAGCTCCAGAGAACAGCACACCTTCTCATTGATAGTAAGCTTATGTGTGAATAGATAACTCCTGTTTTGTACCTAAAGGTGGTAAATTGGCTGCAAAAGATTACAATAAATAAAAGAGATAACAAATTCTACCACAATAAACCACCTAGTACTTCCAGTAATCCATTGATCACATGGATTATTACTGAAACCATGCTAGAGTGGAGTTAGCAGTTTTGTGCAGAAGCCTACAGCTACAATGTACTGTATGAATACTAAAGACCTCAAAAGGTATCATCAAGAGTTAATAATATGGAGAGGAGAGTATATAACACGCTGTATAGATCCTTTCAATACTATCATTCATCTCTCAAAACCATTTCCTGCTCCTTTGCCCAGTTTCTGCTTCAAATGTGTCATATAAGTCAATCTATTCAAATACAAGCTGCGGCTCTTATGAAAATAATTTAAGGCTGTGGAGCAGCTACTACCTGGGGGTGGCTATTACATGAGCTGCTGCTATTAATCGGTTAAATACAGTATATTATGTGTGTGTGTATGTGCGCGTGTGCGTGTATGTCTGTGTCGATATTAACAGCTTCCTTGCACACATAGGAAAGTTCAACGATCAAACAGTAGCTTGGCTCCCTCTTGGACACAGGACAGAATGATGAATTGTGCAGGTATGAAAATTACAACAAGCTAAACCAGTTTGTGTTTACTACAAGTGATTCACTAGAAGTGCTACTAGTGGAAAAGTACGTACAATATCGTACACAAACTACACGTATTATGATACTGTAGCAGATACAACAGTTGTGACTGGATTTGTGAAAATGTATCTTTTGGGCACACATCCACTTTGTGGAAAGTCCCTATCTATACAGAAGTTTGGCAAGCAGTGAGGTCAACTCAGGATGATATCCCACTATACATCATGCAACTAGAATTGGCTGTGATAACTTGAGGAATGCTGATGCTGGTTATGTGAACGAGTTGAACTATTCCAAGTGAGGAGACCCGGCAGAACAATCAAGCATTGCGTCAAGCTTGTTACGCTAGAATGAGTGTAGAGTTGCTGTTGTAAAGCATAGCAACACAAGGGCTCGTGTTTCTAGTGTACCATCTGTACACAATATAGTACAGTAACTAGTTGTACTGTGGGTGTAGCCTTGGCAGCTACACCCACTACACACACACATGTGCATTAACTACATTACAATGCTCTTGTCCAGTATGTATATAGTGTTGTACTGTTTTCACACACAGTATATATTCAAACACTGCAACCATCATTGACCTTACCGGCCTAGTCAGAAAACTTAATTACAGGTTTTTGCAATTGAATTCGGCGACTTTGCAATTGAATTCGTCCCGTTTGCAATTGAGTTCGTCGCTGTTGCAATTGAATTCATCCCGTTTGCAATCAAATTCGTCGGTTTTGCAATTGAATTCGTCCCGTTTGCAATTGAATTCGTCGCTTTTGCAATTGAATTCGTCGCTTTTGCAGTTAAATTCGTCCGTAACAAGAATGGCAGCTGGAGCAAACACGAAAACATGATGTAGCAGCTGCTACAAGAACTTGTTCAAGTACAACGGTAGTAAACAATTCTTTATAAGGCAATAATTCTTCCTCTACAGCCTATCCAGCAACATTCCAAACTCTACTACGCCATTCGCGATGGGTGTGGTCACTCGCGAGCAAGTTAATTAACTTGTTAGACAGCTATCAGCTTCACGTACTACCAGCTTCAATTACCTTCTAGTGTCTCAAGTGTAACTCTCCAAGGCATAAATAGTTCATCTCTTAATGAACGGGTTGGTTTCTTGGAGCCGTTTTGTTTATGACGAATTGTAATGCAAACACGACGAATTCTATTGCAAAACCGACTAATTCAACTGCAAAACCGACGAATTCAATTGCAAAACCGACGAATTCAATTGCAAACGGGACGAATTCAATTGCAATACCGACGAATTCAATTGCAAACGGGACGAATTCAATCGCAAAGGCGACGAATTCAATTGCAAAAACCTGTAACATGGTCATATGACAGTATAATATATTCTATTTAGTAGTTTAAGGTATGCAAGTTGTGTGTGCTTGTGTGTTGTGCCTCGAGCCCAAACATAGATGGGAAGCATATTCAGTCATGCAATCATTTAAATAGAAATTTTTTTAAAAATCTGAGTAGGGGATTCCCAACTGAAATGATTCCTCTTTACACTCGAGTACATTTAACTCACATCAATCGACTTGAGGTCCTGAGCAATCAAATCTACTTGTTGTGTTTGCAGTTTAATATCCTGTAAGGCAATAAACGCTTTAAAATTTTCACTCATGACTATTTCTATAACATATTGTCTCTAGTACATTTAGCACATATCTACTTACTTCAATCTTTCTTTGCTTCAAAGTTGTAAGAAATGATTTTTGAGCCTCTAAGTCTGATATTTTCTTTTGCTATAAAAATGTGAATTGACAGACAATCATTACATGTATTAAGCGTGTGTGTGTGTGTGTGTAGTGTGTAGTGTGTGTAGTGTATGTAGTGTGTGTGTAGTGTATGTGTGTGTGTGTGTGTAGTGTGTTTGTGTGTGTGTGTGTGTAGTGTGTAGTGTGTGTAGTGTATGTAGTGTGTGTGTAGTGTATGTGTGTGTGTGTTTTTAGTGTGTATGTAGTGTGTGCATGTAGCGTGTGTAATGTGTATGTAGTGTGTGTGTTGTGTGTGTATGTAGTGTGTGTAATGTGTATGTAGTGTGTGTGTTGTGTGTGTATGTAGTGTGTGTAGTGTGTGTGTGTTTTTAGTGTGTATGTAGTGTGTGCATGTAGCGTGTGTAATGTGTATGTAGTGTGTGTGTTGTGTGTGTATGTAGTGTGTGTTGTGTGTGTGTGTATGTAGTGTGTGTGTGTGTGTGTATGTAGTGTGTGTGTTGTGTGTGTATGTGTGTGTGTGTGTGTGTGTGTTTTTAGTGTGTATGTAGTGTGTGTAATGTGTATGTAGTGTGTGTGTTGTGTGTGTATGTAGTGTGTGTTGTGTGTGTGTGTATGTAGTGTGTGTGTTGTGTGTGTGTGTAGTGTGTGTGTGTGTGTGTGTGTGTGTTTTTAGTGTGTATGTAGTGTGTGTAATGTGTATGTAGTGTGTGTGTGTGTGTGTATGTAGTGTGTGTTGTGTGTGTGTGTGTGTGTTTTTAGTGTGCATGTAGCGTGTGTAATGTGTATGTAGTGTGTGTGTGTGTGTGTATGTAGTGTGTGTTGTGTGTGTGTGTTTTTAGTGTGTATGTAGTGTGTGCATGTAGCGTGTGTAATGTGTATGTAGTGTGTGTGTGTGTGTGTATGTAGTGTGTGTAGTGTGTGTGTGTTTTTAGTGTGTATGTAGTGTGTGCATGTAGCGTGTGTAATGTGTATGTAGTGTGTGTGTTGTGTGTGTATGTAGTGTGTGTTGTGTGTGTGTGTATGTAGTGTGTGTGTGTGTGTGTGTGTAGTGTGTGTAATGTGTATGTAGTGTGTGTGTTGTGTGTGCATGTAGCGTGTGTAATGTGTATGTAGTGTGTGTGTTGTGTGTGTATGTAGTGTGTGTTGTGTGTGTGTGTGTATGTAGTGTGTGTTGTGTGTGTGTGTGTATGTAGTGCCAGAAATATCAGTGGCCATTTTTCGAGCAATATGACGTTTTGACCGACTATTTGGAGGCTTGTTCGGTCAAACGTCCGACAAGCAGCAAGACACAGTTGGTAAAAACTCACACAATTAAAAATTAATCAAGCTATAACGGATGTCACCGGGGGATGTCATATCAAGTTGATAGTGTACCTCACAGCTGCTCAACGTCCCCCAGCGATGATGCGACCATTTAATAGGAGCCCATATGAAAATGGGTTCCTAAAATGTATGTTGTGGAGTCAGAAATGTTTCTAGGTGTTCCATGTGCTGGTGACCTGTGAAGGATTGTTCATGGTGTCCAATAGTATCCTGTGATCCTGTCCTCTGAAGCACGTCAACTACATACCACTTGCTGTTCCCAGGAGACAAGATGGCCAATCAAATCAGGAAACGGCCTACCAAATATAATCTTGCTAGGACATTTGACCAGTCAATGACAAATTCTTATTTCTGGCACTGGTGTGTATGTGTAGTGTGTTCTGGGGGGGGGAAGCAAATCCAACCGTAATGTCTCCATCTCCAGTGTTGCAACCTATCTGTGAGACATGGCATAGTCTTCTTGCAGGTTTTTAGTCCCTCCCACCCAAGATCTGCCTGCTAGTTTGGCAATAGCAGTGTTTCTCATTAGTGTGTGTATGTGCGTGTGTATGAGTTGGCATAACAGATATAGTGGTTCACCTATGACACACACAAAATAAGGACTTGGATAAAAGTGCTAACTCATTCTAGCATCACCATATCAGTGCGTATTGGTACGATCATTCATTTCTATCTATTTACAACAGATTCAACAATGATAAAGTGGCACAGTACGGAGTTAGCCGACAGCGCCAGAAGAGAGGTACTCGGTTGGTGCTACGTTTTCAACCTTGTCTACCACACACAGAATATGCATATATTTATTGTTGTGATGTTTTGAACATTGATCTTATTTCATTGGATTGTTAAATGATTATGTCAGATATATAATACAATTATTCTACTAAAGTTTTAGATTGGAGTTACGATCTGGAATAGAATCAAACTAGTTAATCATTGACTGGAGTGAGTGTTCTCAATGAAATGGGCATATTAAGTGGTGCTCCTCCAACTTGTGTATATCTTCTGTAAAGAACTGACAACCCTTCATGTGGTATAGGCACCACAGAACGAAGTGCTCTTGATCTGGAAACCTACAACATAAAATGAATTTTTTGGATGCATAGCAGAAGCAGTGCAGGACACCAGTTACACACACCATTATGCTACAAAAGTTCTTAAACACAGTTCTAAAGGTTATACAAAGGCTGCATAGAAGCCTACTGCATGCATAGGACGAAGCCCCTTACTTTACCAGACAAAGAAGCTTACAAGATAAGGCTACCTACCTACAGTACAAAGCAAACAAAGCCTATCCCATCGTTACTGCAACACACAATTTATTGTTTTACCTGGACTGCAGCACCATCTTGACAATTGAATGCATGAAAATATTAGAGGTGTTAAAGTATAGGTGCCTGAAGGGAAATAATTCTAATGTGTAAGAAGAGGCTAGAAGAGGCTAGTTAGCTGTTGTGTTAAAGGAAACAGCTACTAAAATCTTGTGGGCTGCATCTACTGTGGTGAGTCAGCTGCAAGAGTCCGTAATGAATTATTATAAACCACTGCAACTGCTAGCAAATACCAACTCTACCACACTATTAAGGTGGTAGTGCTAGTGTTTCCAATAACGCACTAACTATTAGTGGAACCACGTGAGTGTTGATGTTGAGTCAGCATCTTTGATGCAGAAGCCATTAGCTTGCCAGTGAATACTGAAGACTTCAAAGGTATCATATTAGTTGTACAAACATTAGATGGGCATGCTTTTTCACGTTTGATACAGGTACCAAATAAGTGAGACAGGAAACAGCCTACAACTTCAGGCCCACGAAGTTTACAGCATAACTTTCGCAGAATGTCGTAGGTTTATAAAAACACAATATTGGACTGTGTAAACGATTGTATTTCAGGGCCAAACATGGACGATTCGGCCGTCATCGGGTAAGCGATAAATAGAAGTGTTGTGTGCAAACAAAGGATGAAACCTGAAACCATAAAAGAGTTCCATCCTAGCTCACGTGATCCACAAAAACACTTCTGAATTTTACACATATTGTAGTCGACAGTTTTTAAATTTAGCACAAGTCAATTCCCAAATAAGGCTAATCAAACATACAGTTTAGTAGACATTTTGTCAGCAAGTTTACATTGTTGACGCACGATCACATTTCCCGTCAAATTAATTATCAGCTGATTAACACTTATTACAACAGTAACAACAACTAATTTGTTATCAGACAGCTAACGTTGGCTGGTTGTCTAGGTGACCAACCTCGCTTAGTGTCTGAATCATGAAGGTGTGGACATAATAAAAATGGCTGCTAATTATTAAAACAAAGAATATGCCAAAGTCTTGTGAAATTTACTACTTTTATCAGTTACTGGAGAATGGACACAAGAGGCAGAGCCTGTTGGAGGTGTTACCATGAGCCAAGGAAAAGAAACCATCCAATATATTAAAGTAGAACAAACACTGATGATGTGACTTGATCAGTTAGTGGACAAGTTAGTGTACGTGTGACTGCTTAATCATCACAACTGGTCCCTGGTAAAAGCTGTTGTTTATAGCTCCTTTTATTGTGGTATTGATGAGCTGTAGCATTTGTGGTTTAGTTGGGAAAGTCAAATACTGTGTTTGGAATAGCTGAAAGAAGGTTTGTGAGGGATCTGGAGCACAAATGGCCAGAAAAGGTTACTTCATACCTTTATTATTAATAAGAAGGCATCTGGGGATGGAGACGTTTGATTATCCTTTTAGTCCACACACTACAGCGGAGGCCATTGTTGTCTCAAATGTCAATATTTAAAATGATACTATTGTATACGTACAATTTTCAAGGTATGTAATTTTCACAGATCAACAAATTTCAGGATTTCGCAGTTTTATTTTTGAGGATCACATGTCTTTCACTGAGGGTTAGAGCTAACCTGATAATTGTTCATTTTTAGGATTTTGTGGAAACACGAAATCCGCAAAAATTACGTACCTCGAAAATTGGTACACATACGGTAGTACATACTGTATGGCAGAATATTTTGGAGGGGGAATTTTTGTGGATTGCCACCATCCAAAATTTCAAGGAAGAAGATCATGTCTTGCCATTTTGTTCGAGCTGCAAATTTTGAGGGGGATAATTTTCATGGATAGCTGCCAATCTCAAAAAATCTCCCTATGCCTGAAAGATTCAATTGTGGTTAGGCAGTAAGTAACGCTGTAGCTACGATTGTTGGATACTGAAACGCCTTCATTTGAGTGCTCCTTGTGGTAACACTTCAATTTGTGGTAATCATCACATGAGCATTCAGGGCCGGATCTAGCACTTGAATGGTGGTCGGGCCATCTGAGTAGACTATAAGCAGCTGTTGTTGAATCCCCCCCCCCCCCCAAGGAAAATTTTGAACAATTAGTGCTCTCAAATGGCATCTGGAGCACTTTCAGCATCAAACCTTATGTTTAGAATTACTAGCGATTATTGTAAGAATAACTTGAAAACAGTCAAATAGAAGATTTCATTAGAATGGTACTATTCTGCTGCTTTTCTCTTTGATGGCTTGTGGAAATCAGTTCACCAACATCTCCAGTAGTAGCTGGGAGAGTAATTACAACTTCTACAGCCTCACAATGGCAAGCACTGTTTGCATGCTTCTTCAAAACAACAGTTGCATCTTTCCAAATTGAAAATCCCTTCGAAACCTATTATATACAGGTAACATTTACTTAATACTCATCACAACATCAATTCTAATTTAATAGCTAGCTAGCTATCTAACATCATGTGCACAGCACAGACTGCATTAATTTATATCAACTTACAAAAGCAGCATCACCATGAAGACTTCTTATTTTCTTTTCCTTAAATCCTATGACACAGGTATGGCAGTACACACTGTCACTGGTTTTGGCCACTGTTGAAACCACGACGGCTGGCAGGATTGATATACTACCTTGGTTTGGCCAAAACATCTCTTTGGAAAAGCAAAATTAGTTGGTTGGTGATGAGTGTTCACGAGTCCACTGATAAAGACAAATTCTACGAGGCTCGCCATAGATCGCATGTGCACATTTTGTTAATCGCATGTGCATGCTTTATTAACAGCAAATGCACTTTTTAAAAATAGCTGTCCAAAACTGGTACGGTCAAAACCGCACTGGCCATACTGCTAGATCCAGCCTTGGCATTGATTTATTCCCACAATCAACTTCGGTCTGAGCTTGTATAAAACAAACAAAGGGCGGTACCACTACCTCATCCACATCAAGGCCATGCTTGCTTTGATGAAAGTGGCCTGCTCTTTTAGAAGTGCAACCACTTTCCCGGGATACATTTCAATGTATGCCAGTGTACATTTAGATGTCTTCCTGCGTTGAGGTATACATGGCAAATGTATCCTCTGGAATTCCTTTGATCTGAGGTGTCAAAGTGTTACATTTGTAAGTTATGACCATTTAATTAAGCACCTGTAGTTTATTTTCCATTTTGTCATTGTACAAATCAATTTTCTGTTGTAAGTTCTTGGCTTCTAGAGCTGAAACCTTGGTTGGCTAATTGTGACCCGCTGAGTGAAAACCAGCCGTTCTTGCAAAATAGAATAAATGTGTTGAAATAAACCAGGTACATGTGCTACAAAAAAATTTTACGCATGTTTCAATTGCTTTGTTATGTACCGAAACAAAGTTCAAACCAATAAAACCTATACATCATCAGATTCTCCTGTTCATTGGGAATATGAAAATCTTTGTTTCATGTACATACAGCATACAGTACGTGAGTTATGGGCACTTATTTACAATGCGGTAGAAATAAAGTTTATCGTCATTTAATTGTTGAAATGACCTTCTTCTTTCTTTGTCCACATAGAGACGTACAGGGATAACACCATTCCTTTATTTATGTGCCAGTTCATGGTGAACAGACTGAGCCACATCCCATCTTCGTAGCTTGTTTCAGTCGTGAGTTATGGTCGATTAAGTAAGTGCCTATAATTTATTTGCTGTATTGTTGCTGTACAAATTGAGTTTATTCGTGTTCCAACTGTCTAGTGCTATAACTCCAAGACTACTCATCACAAAAGGCTGAAACTTTGGCTGTCCACTCCTTTGTTACTATAGATAACAGAGAACAATAAAATGGAATTTGAGGAATGTGCAAAAACGGCCTGTTTTTGCTCAGCTGGTTACAATTGGGTGTATAAATAGGGGTGCCTTGGTTGCTATGGTACTTCTAGGATTAAGTGAGAAGGGAGTGAGATAGTAACCAAGGAATAGTAACTGACAACTGTCTTGCAATCTTCTGTACCAAATGGATGGTCCTACATATTTTAGTTCATGGGAGCACATAAGCACCACGAGCGTTACTATTCAGTGGACTGGACTACTGGACTGGATGGAACACTCCGGACTGGACTGACGTATTTTCTGGTTTTTGCACATTCTATGGTTGGATTTATGGAGTCTTGCTAGTAAGTACCCTTAGGGCACCTGCAGCCCACTTCTAAACGCTGAAGACGAGCGGGTGGGATATGCGAAAATTGTATTTCACTACTGTTCATTATGCCACTATACAGCACTGGTGTGTAGTAATGCTGCAGGCAGTGTAGTAATGCTGCAGGCAGTGCAGGGAATGTGACAGCAATAGTTAAGCAGCGATCAACTTGCCAATAGACAATATTCTTCTTGGAGCAAGTTTGAGGTGCAAGCTAGTCTCACTAGTCTTGCTGCAGACTTCTGTATCAGTGCAGGGGCTTATCAGTTAAAGATTACAAGTGCCCGTGCTGAAAAATCTCTGCCCTTGCACTGAACTAGAGGTCTGGCGATGCGAGACTAGCTTGTTCCTCAAGCTTGCTCTTAGGATATCTCGAAGGATATTGTCTACTGGCAAGTTGATCACTGGTTAACTAATGCTGTCACATTCCCTGCACTGCCTACAGCATTACTACACACCAGGGTAAGGAATAAGTGTTGTATAGTGGCATAATGAACAGTAGTAAAATTATTAAGAGACAGTTTTCGCATATTCCACTGTTCGTCTTCAGCATTTAGAAGCGGGCTGCAGGTGCCCTAAGGGTGCTTACTAGCAATACTCTGTAAATCCAACCATAGAACGTGCAAAAAGTAAAAGTATATCAGTCCAGTAGTCCAGTCCAATGTTTCAATCTAATAGTCCAGTCCACTGAATAGTAACACCTTAAGCATCACAAGGTTTGTTGTAACACCATTTCAACAGTTTTAATGTCATGTTTCTTCCCTACTAAACAACAAGTACCATCTCACTAGTAGTGGGGTAGCAAGGTAAAACAGTACACTTAATACCTGATCATATTCCAAGTGAACCACAAAGTCATTTATCTCATTCCTACCAAAACAATCTCAGAAACTAAACCACTCCATGGAGGGAAATTTCTCTGCAGTACTCACCACCATACTTGTAGTATTGAGTAGGGAAAATTAATAGATTGGCCTCACTAATATTTTCCCTGTAACCAGTTGGTAAAGTCCCAGTTAACTGTGTGAAGTAATAAAAATAAAATTATCCACTACATCAAAGGCTACTACCACAATCCTTTGATGATCCTCATCTGGTCTCGTAAATATATATATTTGACTAATATAATATGACATTTCTTATGATCCTTGGCTTGGTAAACACCTCATACAGGTTCTGTCTTCTGTGTTCCCCTCCAACTGCTAAAATTAGAATTAAAGTTAAGAAATTCACACAGTGTTGTTTGGTAGTGTGGGCCCTTCATGCATAGGGAGATGTTCGTTGAGTTAAATTAAGAGGGCTTATTCTTTGTGCATCCTTGTCACAAACTTCATACAAGCCCAAAAATATTACTCCCATTAGCCACATGCATTGACCTTCATTGTAGCTAGCTAGTAACAGTGTAATGAACAAACATTGAGAGATCAGTTGACTATAATCCAATCCCAACGACTAATAGATCAGTTCAGGTGTGGCATATGATAACCAGTTAATCTACAATGTTTGGATACCACCCAGACACACTAACTATCAACAGTACAGAAGCTACAACTAGTGTTACTAAAAGTATATATCCTCTCCGTGCTGTCAATACGAAGTTGGAATTTTCGCGGGCTACCAGTCTGTTGATATTCATACACATGTTAATCCACAGCCTAATTTGACAGTCCACAGAGAAGCCTAACTAGTTAACGGCAACTAAAAACATATCACAAACTATTTCAAGTGTCTGGGATAGTTTGTATACTGAAAACTTAGAAGTTAAACAAGCAAAAACATGTTAAAGCGTGAATTTTCATGCCCAACCAAGTAACAGGTGGCCCCGAAACTTTAACGGCTTCCCACAATTAAGTTACTGCTGAAACCACAGCAAAGCTAGAAGCCTTATCAACCCATCCGAAGTTCTGAAAGATATTCACGATATCAATAGTGCACACGTATCAACCACAAGAAGTTTCAGTTATAACCGAGAGCCAATGAATACATTATCTTGATCCAGTAGCATTGTAACACTGCAGTAAGAAGTTAGATTTTGCAGCAGCGCACGATTCACACTCCATGAAAGTAACTGCTGTTATACATTGCTAAACTGCTTTAGATTTTGCAGCAGCGAACGATTCACACTCCATGAAAGTAACTGCTGTTATACATTGCTAAACTGCTTTAGATTTTGCAGCAGCGCACGATTTACACTCCATGAAATATAACTGCTGTTATACATTGCTAAACTGCTTTAGATTTTGCAGCAGCGCACGATTCACACTCCATGAAAGTAACTGCTGTTATATACAATTATACATTGCTAAACTGCTTTAGATTTTGCAGCAGCACACGATTCACACTCCATGAAAGTAACTGCTGTTATACATTGCTAAACTGCTTTAGATTTTGCAGCAGCGCACGATTCACACTCCATGAAAGTAACTGCTGTTATACATTGCTAAACTGCTTTAGATTTTGCAGCAGCGCACGATTTACACTCCATGAAAGTAACTGCTGTTATACATTGCTAAACTGCTTTAGATTTTGCAGCAGCGCACGATTTACACTCCATGAAAGTAACTGCTGTTATACATTGCTCTATTGCACAATGAAATAATTTTGAAGGTGCCACTAGCTCAGCCTAGTAGCTGAAAAGATAAGCTTCCTTTGCTTTGGTAATGCTAGTTGTATTGGAAGAACTGCCGTATAGCGGGATATTTCCGGAAGGCTAAATTTAAAAAAAAAACGCTGCTTGATTAGAGTTTGAAAAAATTTCAAAACAGATCTTCTTTACCACGCCACACCATAGGTAAGGATTTGAGAATTTCACATACAATGGCTGCCTGGATCATGCACAGTGAAATTCAGGGAGTGAAAATGTCAGAGTATATTTTTGTATGTAAATATGATGATTCTGATGCAAGTGAGCTTTAGTTAAGCTAAGAAATAGATATTGATAAAGGCTTTGATAGGATCACATCTACCCCTTCCTCCTTCATGGCTTGAACATCTATTAACCCCCACGAGTTGCATGGCCAATCCGAACAACCTGCAGATTGAGTCACAACTAGTTGTCGGTCCTTAGCCTAACCTCAGGCTACTAAACAAGTTTCCAGCCACAGCCATACAACACACGATGGTTGGTTCAAGCAGAGATATTCACTTTCATGACTCGTGATGCTGCTCAAGGTAACTACAAGCTGAACCATCCAATGAATGGTACAGTGGATAGCTATATAGCAGCTAACTGATATATATATCTGAACTTTGTTTTACCAATTTCACCTTGTAAGTTGGAAATTTCACCTTTGATCCTGGTTGTGCAATTTTGTGCTCCATGCTGTTGCTGGACAACTGGCTAAGCTAGCAGTAAATTCTGTAAGTACATATTAGAGATGTAACAATTATCAATACATCGTGTATCATATCATTTTAAGACAATATCGCTGTATCAATATATCGACATATCGTGGCTTGTTAACATGGCTGACAATCAAATTATTGTACATTGTGGTTAAACTGAGTATGTAATGCTTCTCAAAGAAAAATTAGCTCACTTATTTTTCTTAAAAAAAACAAACAAACAAAAACATTAAAAAACAACATAGACCATTGCTTAGACTCCACTTTGTATCACACAATATATCGCTGTAACGTGATACACCAGAGGTAATATATCAATACGTCTATACACTGTATCGTTGCATCTCTAGTACGTAAGTGTATAGATTGCGTGTACCCTCAGGGGTGTCCTCCAAGCTTCAGTTCCTACATGTAGTGTGTGTACCACATGTACATCTATGCATTGTTCTCCCTTTAAGGGAAGCATACAGTGATGAACTGCATCCAAACCATAATGTCTGCCATCCACCCAACAAGTGGCTTAGAGTGAGGAGTTGGGAGCTTTTAACTGCTAATACACTGCTAATGTAAGTTGACAGTTATTGGCATCATTTTGTCAAGGGATTGTAATAGTTCACTGCAGTGACTTATGAACTTCTGGTTTGAACTATTAGTCTTTAGTAATCTCTTAGCACACCAAACTTTAATTATCTTGTGTGAGTGAACATCATGTGATAAGTAAAATCACAAAACCTATCGTAATTATCAGCTACTATCAGCACCTGTACTTCAATTATTGGTAGATTGTGTGAGTAATTACCTCTCTGGTGCCTTGTTGGTTCTTTGTGAGTGAAAGTTTTGTGGGATATACAGTCCTTTGGATAACTCTGTTTCACAGAAGTTTTATGAAGATGATGAGGCCTGCTGAGATGTTCAGCTACAAAATTATTTTTTACACAATTTCATGGCTAGTCAGCATAGCTCGTAGAGCACTTTAGGAACAAATATTTTAGAGGGTAAAACACCCTACAATGTTACTGATATACTCCATAATACACTATGTAGTCTGTATACTTTACAAGTGCCAATAATTGGTACTTTTTGATAATTGGCGAGTTACACTAACGTGGGTGGAAAGGCTCTAAGAATGGCTGCCAAGGAAATGGGCAGCATATATAATCAGGAATCTTGAAATAGTCTCTTTGTAATGAGCAGCCAAATTACTTCTCAAAACTTCATTAATTTTTGTTCCTAAACACTCAAAAATGATATGTCCGTCACTCACCTTAGCTTCAGTCATACAATATTTCACTACATGGGATTACTAGAATTCTTTAATACATAGATTGGTAGCAATTTCAAAGTACCCCTAGTGATGTTAACTTGTACAGAGACATGAGAAACTTGTATGGTATTTGTTAGGCAGTCACCTGTAATATACTTTGACCAACCCACACTACAACCAAACACTACACAAAACGTGGCATTGTGGTGGCTGCTGCTAACACCCAACTTTACCAGGCATCAGCTATTTGTTGGAAGTTGTTTAGAGCGATTTGTTCTGTTCTCTAGATGACACGACAGCGCAGAAAATGAAAAATCGGTGAGAAGCACCTGCAGCCAATTATGTCCAGCTGTTATCGTGAGTACTCTCTACAGAAACTCGACTATACAATAATTGATATCTATTGTTTCTTTTAGACATTTTACACACCAGGTTGTGGTTACTATGTCAAAGTCTCCAAGCAACCACATCACATAATAGAACAGTTATTCACTTGTTCTTTATATTATTACAATAATTTTGCAATGCACAACAGTTCTTGCCAATATTATTAGGATGCACACACTGAACTGTATCCCTCATACATGTAGAGAGAGAAAGTTAGAGAACAAGAAGATGATATCAACTCTATAAGAACACTTCAACTACTGGTGAGTCTATACTGTAACAGTAGGTTATTTCTGAGAATAGCTTTTCACAATTCAATCATTTCTCTTGTTAAAAATCAGTCATTTACCTAGTTAACTACTCAATAGCAATGATGTGCAAATTATCTACTCAGAAATATCCTGCTAGCTATAAGTACAAGTAAGTTATAATAGTAACCAATTGCAAGAGCATTGAATGGCATACTACCCCATGATTAATGATTGTGTAGAGAAACATGGATATTTCAGTTGCATGAGTGGTACATGTCTTTGTTTACCAGCTTGTTGTGTTATTCCAACAAGTATTTAACAGTTGTTGTACCAGGAAAGTGTATTAAGGACCCAAGATAACTCCAGCTCACTCTTGTCACACAAACAAGCATGTAGCTATGCTTTCAGGATCCACAAGATTTCTAACATTAGCTATTTCACTTTAATATGATCTTTTTCTTTGTTTTCACTTGGTTTAGTGGCTAAATACAGCAGCCATTAATGGCAACATCAGCAAACAATCACTGTTACTCTATGCAATGATTAATCACAAGGTAATACACCGTTTGATACTCTTATACACTCGTGGTACTTGTGTAGTTGTATACACTAATACTAAGAGCACAATAGCACTGCAAGACTTCTCAAGCTTGTAAAGGGTTCAGCATGACACATATCCCTACTGTGCTCAAGAAAATGCACAGTAGGGATATAGCTAACACTTCTTATTGTTTTACTGTGTTATATTTAGCATCATGTGCTACTCCATTACTTTTTATCGATGTGCTATAGTCTCTATTCTAGTTGAAATGGTGAACTCACACATACTGCATCTGAAATGGTGCTACACGCCCCAGCTATATCAATTATTGTCTGAGAGTGAAGCATCCATTACACTTCATTGTCAGCTATGTTCAACCAATTACACAGCATTACGAATCAAAAACTGTTCGAAAAGCACCTCTGCAATCCACGCATAACCGAAAGAAAGAAATGGTGCTGTGCGCCCCAGTTATATCAATTATTGTCTAAGAACTGTCAGTGTCATTTTGGTCCAACAACGCCAGAATGATTTTAAGATACTGGGCTTTGTAGTGTGGAGACACTGATTTCCCTGCTCTCAATGTCTAGTCAGTTTTATAATTATAATTTTAGCGTAGTTACATAAGTTAGCTTGTAGTTTAGTTTAATAGCTAGTTATTTTGTTTGTTTACACATCTCAATAGATCTGTATTACGTTAATTTACATGTCTTTTCCTTCATATTATTGTCTGAAAAGTGAAGTATCCATTACGCTTCGTTGTCGGCTATGTTGAAAAGCACCTCTGCAATCAAAATAGCCAATATGAAAAATACGGATGATTTCATTTCAAAGGGAAGCCATCACATGCTACCACCAAATCGACACTTTTCACTGTCAGCAAAGATGAATGGGACTCAAAGGAGGACACTGATAAGTCCATGAAGAATGTATTGTACATACTGTGGTATGCCAAAAAGTACCTCTCGGGCCAAAGCAATGTCAAACAGTGAAAAAATCAAGCCCGTAGCCTTAGCCATTATCAAGTTATGCTTGTCTGAAAGTTACTCAGTCTCAGTCAGTAGAAAATTCCATTAAATAAAAAAAAATTAAAATTCTGTGGCAACTTGTTGAAAGCGTTTCGGGTCGATCTGAAAGCTTGTTTGGGCTTAGTTTTACCTACCAATACTGCCTCATCATCGTCTGGGAAAATAGCGGCTGGTTTTTGGGTGATGTTATTTCGTGGGCCACGTATACTCCTTTGTGGTCCTTACTATACAGTTATTGATGTAATTCAGTGATGCATGTGTTCCATAGCATTTTATCAAGAGAATGAAGTGTGAATGTTTGTGTGGCAAACCATGAAAAGCTCCTTTTATGCGATTCAAAACGTTTCCAATAAGTTAAATTTTAATTGCTGACTAACCGATGCCTTCAGACAACAATGGTACTTGATATTTCACTGTTAAATGTCAGTTTAGCCTGATGGGTAGCATTATGCAGTAAGGAGACTTTACCATCTAAAACAGGAATCATCATAATTTTCACATCACGTCTTTAATCATTGAAGCATGTGTTGATACCTCCATGTGTTGTCCATGGTTTTACTTGGCAGAAGAAAGCTGAATAGAAAGCAAAACGCTACTAGTGAGCCAACCATTTTAGGGGCATGTGATTGTCATACTCATGTTGTGAAACATAGACTAGTGGTTGGGTATGTAGACGACCACACCCTTCTGATAACCACCTTCACAAGAGTGACTGTATAGTACGACTACAGCTATTCATCAGCTGCTGTTCATCTTATATTATGATCTGTATGATGATGGCCATCCTTTTGTGGTATGCACGGTTGCATACTAAAACAGAATTTTTATTATATTTTTACTGATCATGTACTGGCTGAATCTCTTCACGGCTCTAGCAGCTCAGGTCAAGACGAAAAAGTTGTCTTGTGTGTTCAAGCTTGAATGACAATGAGGGGGATATATATAACACATCATTTTTAGCCAGCCAAACCAATAATAAAGCGTGCTGCTGGTTGTGTTATCAGAGACTGAGCTCAAAGCAACTGATCTTGAGTGCTATTCACAATCAGCCAGATAGATCAGTGGTAAAGGAAAGAAGTGTGGTGGATATTCAAGCTCGATGATAAAGAGAGAGCTACCATCAACATTTATGCTGCAAAACATACAACATGGATGGCATTGCAGCTTTGTCCTTCAGCCTACTGTGAAGGGGTCCCTCACATTTTCTAGATTCAATTTATAGGTGCAGTATTACCTCGTTAGAATCATTAGTTTTCAAGCTTATGCCAAGAATGCAAGGATTTACATTCCATTCTGTAACTAACTATTGCAACACCTCCATCTTGGGATTTCATGTGTCATTTAGGATGAAGGGCAAAGGCAATCTGCTACCTTTCTGCCCTACATTTAAGACTGATACACTCATATGTCACATAGCTTTGACTCAACCAATCACCTTCACCTTTGTAATTTTCATACAATAGAGATTGCTTATGTTGTAGTTGGCAAGTAGCACTGGTGAATTCATGGGACTTGAGTCCAGCAGAAAGTTTGTTACAGTCCTAGTCATCCAAAGATTAACCAAAAGAGACTAATACCAAAGACAAGAAAGGAATACTTGCTTGATAATTTTTGCTGGTGATTTCACCATGTGCAAAGGGAAGAAAACAAAATCACAAACAGATTGGCTGACTAGTGAATCCTGTGAGTCGAGTGAGTGTTTGTGCACCAACTGATCATCCTCACTAAGATTATATGATGACAACATGGTTAATACTTGTAGCAAAGAGCAATAACCACAGACCACTAAAATGTGCTGTACAAATATTATAAGAGTCAGTTTTCATGGACATCTTAACCATTTAAGATAAATTTCACATGAACTACGAGCCCCAACAATTGTCCTCCTTGGTTTATGATCTTAAGTTACATACTCCAAAAAAATCCCAGTTTCAGAGATATTTCTATGTGAATTTTGTCATTATGGTTGGATTGGATACCTACGAAGACTTACAATTTCATGGCAATTAACAACACACAGTTTTAGTCCTCAATATATCAAGAGTAAATAATAAGATAGTATCTAACTCCAGTATATGGGCCATCAAAAATGACAGCCACAAGTCCATAGGCTTACCTTGAATTTACAGGAAGGTTGTTAGTATACTTTGGCTTGCATACAGTAACTTTCAAGGGGCTACTCAAAGTCACTACCTCCTAAAGTGTTGACTAACTCAATCAGCACTTATATATTATAAGTGTGAAATATCCAGAAAGACTTACCCATACCATTTTCTCTTTTATAATTTACTCTTGATAATACCAGAGATAATCCTACTACTAATTCTTGATACTTCATACCTCATGCAACATGACCATTTAATACAGAGAACAGATTTTACCTTTGAAGCTGTGAAAAATAATATAGCTACTTGCTTTACAATCTTTCATACATTTTTTTACTAATTGGTATATTGGCTTGTGACTTTCTTTACTTCAAAAAGTTCATTTATCAATAGCCTCTATGATCACCTTAATTAATTTTTTTATTAAAGCTTTACAGCACAAGTGCTGAAGGTCTGTAGGACACCAGCCTACTCAAAGATATTAGTTACATAAGGTGTGTTAAGAGTACAATATGTACAAAATTCAGTGCACTTTAAAATTTTGAGAATTAAATTAATCTTTGCTGCAGTGTAAAGTGCTGAAAGGTTAGAATACTTCAGCCACAACACTTTAACCTGTAGGGTCAAGGAGTAGATTATCAGCCTGCTACTTAAATTTGTATTTTATAAATCCAAGTATACTAGCTGTGAATAATTAGGTCTTGAACTAAACACCAAGTAACTAAAAAGAATGGAAAAGTCCCAAGGAGCTAATGTTGATGAAGAAAACTATAAGACCCCTGTTTAAGCAGGCTGCTCACATTGCTGTCTCCTGCTCACACAGGATTTTTAATTCTAGAGCCTCCCTTGACTGGGTCTATTGGATTACCTAAAGTGAACTTTTCTGCATGATTTCTTTAGTATTAGTGTAAGTCTTGCCATAGCTCATGTACTGACCACCCTACAAGGTGGGACATGGTACCCCTGAATATAGACCCCTGTACTTGTGTTATACATTGTCATAAAAGATGTCTCTCATCATCTACTGGCAGTGAAATATACCCTCAAAATGTGACTATCATCATGTGTACTGCATGTCGACAGGGTGAGAGGGAGATCACATGAGTAAAGGTGAGATAGAAAGCTGAGGGACCTCACCTCATCCTCTGGGTGTGTGCTATTTATAGTGACATAATTATTAATATAAGTATAGTTTGGATAGGAATTGGTTTTTAAACTCTTTTTTAAATTTCATGCAACAAACATTGTTTAAGCAGATGATTGTACTTTTGGCAAATGATGTCTTCAGCAGAATAACTCAACCATTAATGCTATAAGCTTGATTGTTAATGTCACTTAAGCCTCAGACATGCCTTTTTGCCTACCACAGCAGCTAATGGACCTACCTTTATCTTCCTTTGTCCATAGGCGTGGGTACTACATCAATGGCTTCTTGTGTATCAAGTTTTATTCACGATTTCTTGGTCACATTAATACCAGGAAACTCTAGTGAGTGGATTGATTACAGAGGTGCTAATTGGACTATTTTCTGTAACATGTAGACATAGCATAGTTGAAGGGCAGTGTTGCTTTGATAGTCAAGACAAGGAATGCACTTTGCATGTATACATAAAATCTTCACACATGAAACAATTTTCACAAATTGTGCAAATTGAAGTATTTCAGAAATACCTTTCAGGTATCTCATTATCATCAGTTCTAATGGGTATGATTTAACTATCATGAATGAAGTGTTTGTAGAATTTTCTGCTAAACTTATTATCCAGTGGTCTTATTAGTTCACTCTATTCCTACTTTTTTTTCCGTAGCAACCATTCAAAATATTTTAACCAGGAATTGAATTATAACTTAACATTATGAATACAGTCAAGGGATTAGTTTTTTTTACACTTTTCACACATCAAATGGCTTCTGCTGTACCACGCCAGCAGACATGGCATACCACAGGATGGTACTGCAGGTTCGGCTCTTGTACCATACCACTTATCTAGCTATTTATAAATTTGTTTTACATTACACACAACCTGTTGCAAGGAATCTGTTTACACACTTAACACATGGCTACATGCCACATCAGCCACATGTTGTTTACTAGAAAATGGTAGAACTAGTGTAGAAAACATGTGTACTTGTTATAGTGGTTGACTGTTCATGTGTTAACTTAAAACTATTGAATGTGTGAAGTTGTGTTTGTGGTATATAAAAATATAGCATGATAAATGAAACTGTAAACTGACACACACACACACACACACACACACACACACTACACACAGACAGACAGACACACAGTAGCTTTCTGTGAAGTACAGTGCACTTCACATAAAGTACTCATTATCTTACCTTGTCCTTTCCTCTCATCAACTGAGTCAATCCAATGAACACAGACCTCATATCTGTAATGACACATAGAGATGTACTACCATATATGTACAAATCTCTGAGCTATGCAATTTTCACATATTAACAAATTTCAGGATTTCTACTGTTATATTTTTGAGTTTATTTTTGAGGACTGCTCATTTTCCCTAATACATACAACAATGAAAATTTTGTGGACAGCCAAGCAACCACAAAATCCACAAAAATAACGTCTTGAAAATTTGCACTCTGTATAACACGTGCAAGGCCATATCATACGCTACGATAGTACTGTATAGTAGGGACCACAAAGGAGTAGGTGTGGCCCATGACATAACATCACCCAAAAATAGCCTCAATTTTCCTGATGACGATGAGGCAGTATTGGTTAGGTAAAACTAAGCCCAAACAAGCTTTCAGATCGACCCGAAACGCTTTCAACAAGTTGCTACAGAATTTTAAACATAATTTATTTACGGAATTTTCTACTGACTGACTGACTGAGTAACTGACTGACTGATGCCTTCAGACAAGCGTAACTCAATAACGGCTAAGGCTACGGGCTTGATTTTTTCACTGTTCGACATCGCTTCAGCTCGAGAGGTGCCTTTTGGCATACCGCAGTATGTACAATACATTCTTCATGGACTTACCAGTGTCCTCCTTTGTGTCCCATTCATCTTTGCTGACAGTGAAGTGTTGATTTGGTGATAGCACATGATGACTTCCCTTCGTAATGGAAATCGTCTGTATTTTTAATAGTGGTTGTTTTGATTGCAGAGGTGCTATTCGAACAGTTCTTGATTCGGACTGCTGTGTAATGGGTTGAACATAGCCGACAACAAAGCATAAAGGGTGCTTCACTTTTCAGACGATAATTGATATAACTGGGGTGTGTGGCACCATTTCTTTCTTTCGGTATATGTGGATTGTTTGAACAGTTCTTGATTCGAAATGCTGTGTAATTGAACATAGCTGACAACGAAGCGTAATGGATACTTCACTTTTCAGATGATGATTGATATAGCTGGGGCACGCAGCACCATTTCAGATGCAGTGTGCGTGGGTTCACCAGTCATAATAATAATATTTTCAAAAAAAGTTAACAAACAAGTACACAGAAAAATTTGGAATTGTCACTAGAGTAGGGACCATAAGCACATTGATAAAAAGTACTGAAACAAGCTGGAGTAGTGCACGATATTAAATCACAGTAAAACAATAAGAAGTGTTATATCCCTACTGTGCATTTCCATTATGGTATCTTGAGCACAGTAGGGATATAACACTCTTATTGTTTTACTGTGATTTAATATCATGCACTACTCCAGCTTGTTTCAGTACTTTTTATCAATGTACTATGGTCCCTATTCTAGTTAACTTTTCAGTGTATAATTATAGCACTGAGAGTGATTTAATTGTTTAAAGGTTTGTGTGGGAAGATAAGTTTCCCACCCCAACCTGTGTATGGTAATGCAAATACAAACGAAGGCCACAGATGGGATAACTCAAACCAAAAATCACTGCTACTTTTCCTACAGGCTCAGGACCCAATTGTCTTTTGGTAGTCAGCACAGACTAGTACAACATGTCATCGTCAACAGATGGTCAGCAATGATGCAATATGCTACATTGTAGTTAGCTTACATAATAACTTCATGTTAGAGAAATAACTGATTTTGTGCCACCATAGCAATAAAGTTACCATGGATAAACGCTGCAGCATTTATTACTCGAGTGCTAAGTCAATGCGGCGGCTATTCGAATTTGACCACTGCTCTATGCTCGAAAATGATGTTGAAGCCCTTATTTCAAAATCAATCGTTGCACCACTCGAGTGTGGCTACTATTGAAAGTGCGATGTTATCAATAGTGAGATGTACAGTGTATTACACCAATAGTTAAAAACATTTTAGACACTGTAATACAGCGAAACCAGTACAATATGGACACCTTGGGACCACCCAGTAGTGTCCTGATTATCAAGGTGTCCTGGTCAGTTTATGTACTAAGGGATACTTTAGGACCTTAACTGAGTGTCTGGATTATGTAGGTGTTAGTTCACTGTTAACACGGACACTTAAGAACACCAATATAATCAGAATAATTTCTGTAATAACCAGTTATAATGTGCATCACAACTACAACAACCAGTAACTAAACTGTTTATAGTCTAACGATTATTCATGACACATTAACACTAGTTATACTGGAAGTGTATAAATAGCTCCTGAGAAAGGTCACCACATTAGAAACCATATAACTTTGAAACAAAGGTCGCACACCTGCATGAATTTCAAGCTGTATTCAATAAAATAATTATTATATATGCATTTTTTAGCCACTAAATTCCATTCTTTATTCTTCATAATTATTATGAAACTCTTGGTAATTTAGATTAAAATTTGGTGAATAAACACAAAACATAAATCACAGACTATCCAGCAGTATTACATGGACTTTACCTGAAGCTCCAAATGCCTCTAGTTGCTCCAAGATTTGTTTTGCTTGTATCGGTGTCTGAAACAAACAAACACACACTTGTATACACACAATACAAAGAGACAATACTACTCATGATCAACAGATATATCGTAGGAAGAAACAGATTTGTGAAAATTTATGCAAAATTTCCTTTACGATAATTTAAGCAGCATTTGCAGTGTCCACACATTTATCAGTCATAATCTAAAGTATAACAGGAGCTAGTCCTCCAGACTTGACAAGCTCCTGAGCACAGATAGATGCCACTTGCTCAGTGTACTCTTCATATATATGCAACTCTTGATTGATCGTACAGGCTGCAGTAAGTAATTTTAAAATGGAAGACTTCCTCGCGTATACAGCAGGCACTGGTTCAATACAATTGATTGACTGCAAAGGATTACTGTTAAACTAGGGAGGCAAATCTTGGTAATTCTTTCTTGCATACTCTCGTGGTATGTGATGTTAGTATAAAGTTCTGAGTGATTGTTAACGACCAACATAATTACAATAAGATCAGTAGCCACTAGCCAGATGTGGTCCTTCACTCATTTGCAGTGTGTTGAATAACAACATTGTTTAGATCACTTCATACCTTGTAGTAACAGATAAGTGACACTCCCTTGGTATCAACAATGATTGTAGCAAGTTTGCAATATAATAGGCTACAGCCAATTTGATTTTGACGTGGCTCTCTGATTTGAAAACAATCAAAAATGAGAATGACTGGCTGATGATAAAGCTGTTAATGATTAATAACTCTTCAGTTCCTAGATGATCCACCTGTCTTCATTACCTGACATGATGTGGTACCTCCAACAACACTGCCAGGAAGAGACCATTTTAGTACATAGTTTCAGCCAGTGACGAGGTTTATTTATTAATCAGAAAAAGATTTATAAAATAAACACCAACTCCTACAATAGAATGTCACCTTGATATGATATTTATCACTTGCATTTCATTGAAGCACAAACTTGAATATAGTGAAGATTGGACACCTTTCTGAAAATTACACACTTCCAATACCAAGACAAACATCAAGTGATCAAATAATAAACACAGCACTATACTATGTGGCTCATGTGATGAATGAATAATTCTTATTGCAAAATGAGTGCGCAGGTTTACTATTCTCTGTGAGGCCAGCTGCAGGATAGCTGTCACATCCACTTCCATTTTTGAAACAATTGCATCACTTATTAATTCCTTGGATGATAATTGACAGTGTAACTGCAAGTATGGAAGATGTGTCCAGTCACTCATTCTATTCCATCTATTACACTGTGATCCCTCAAGATTTCAAGTGCAAATTACGTGCTTAGACTTGGAAGTTCACATTAGATGGTACCTGTTTATACTTCATTAACGTCTTGGTTATACCATCCATACAATTATGTAAATGCTTTACTACAATATTGTTTCTCTCCTGTATGAGTTCTTTGTAGCTCATTAGATAGTGTAAATGTTTTACTACAATATTGACAAATTGCCCATGTGTGCACGCCAATCCTTTTTTGCGGAAGTGATGGTTGTAGAATTCCTGAACAATAGACAAAGTAGTTAACGTTATTAAACATGTATGCATTGTTCAACCAAAACCGCCATGACTAGTATTTGTAACTATATTATGCCTGTAAACAGCTGGCTACTCCAATTTGACTATTATACCCCATCTCAAGATCACATGTTATTGGATAAAGTACAAACAGCTGGCAAGCAATAAATACATGACCGCAGGCTTCTGCAACAACATATGAAATGATCTAACACATAACCAGAAAGAGGCAAAACAACTAATTCCCTACTTGCAAACAACTGTATCCTAACTGAGCACTGCTATTACCTATCACCCACTCCACTACCCAGTCCGGTAAGTCATTCCTTGTAACCCTCTTAAGCCTGACACTCCTTCACAGTTGTCCACTACCACTGACAACTCAGGAGTGAATAAGTAAGAGCATTATTAATATGTAAGGCACAATTGCTCAATGGTTATGTAACTTGATTTGTTCACACAAACACAGTGGTCATACACTTTTCATTTCACATTGCTATTGATCACTGATTACACTATTGACGTCCACAACTGCATTTTCTTCTACTCATAACATTCACTTTCTGAAGATGATCATCATGGCAGCCACAATGTCCCCCACATTGAGCAACTATATAATAGAACTTTCTTCCATCTAGCTCTTGTCTTATCAATATCAGCCATTAGCCCTCCACTTTGCTACCCTGTCTAGGGGGTGGCTGGTCTCATGACAACTTGCAAGAGAAGGAATGAGCTAAGTAACTGAAGGACTGATAAAAATCAACACATTCTGCCAACTACCTCCATGGTGTGTGAATAATAACAATCAATGGCAACAGCATAACAATGGGCAATTGAAGTGATGAAACTACCATAAAGTTTATACAGACAGGTCAAATTTCAGAGGGAAACATGACAGTAGGTCAATACACTTGTAATGATTCATGGAATATTACTGGCTCTTGTTGTGGATATTGTAAGGTGTCCTGGACCCTTCCACTGTACCTGTAAGATACTAATGGAGGAGAATAGTGAAATTCATATTCACGTCCACTGACTGATATTATTTTTAAACTATCTAAACAAAAGCCTTTCTTCTTGCTAATGGACCAAAAATATGACAATCAATTAAACTGATTAAATTGAATTAAGCAACACTACATATGCACACTACATCCCCCACAAGGCCACACTACACAAGGCCACTACTTCCAGTGTAATCTGCGCAAATGGTCAGCAATCCCAGCGCCACATATCATCAATGATGCAGTTATTGGTCCGCTGATACGTAACAATACAAATAATAGATAGCCACCTCTTTACACACTAATGGACCTTGACATTCTCTGTCCATCAGTTGTGAACAACAATATCTGAAGAACTGCCATAAGTTAAACCTTTGGATCCTCAGAAAAGCCAGGCCACACATTTTGTGTTTTGTTCTGTTAACAACATCTGGTGATAATGGAAGATTGTCGTTGTGGTTTCATTACTGTTTCCACACTGGTCATGATATCACTTCTGCAAGTATGTTGATAATGACCCATCAGCCCACCTCAGCACAGCTGACCTAAACAGTTTTCTTCTTTTCAACTTTCCTTAACTAGCTACTTGGTGTCTGTTGTGTGTAATGACACGTTCATGCATGGTATACTTTACTCAGGAAAGTCTCATACTGTGCAAGGAGCATGTTTGAACTCCAACTTGTTTTATGCCCCATAACCCTCATAGTAGTCCCACGCTGGGGTTGATAACCATTCACTGTTCCAACCACGCATGTCTGCATGTCATGGTGCCATCGTTCTCGCTCAGCTAATTTAGCTACAGACCTGTGCTCAACTGGTGTGCAACTATACAGCATCTTCCATTTACTGCTACACTTGTGTATTGCAAATTATAATAAATTTGGTCGTGTAATTGAACTACCCAGGATGTCTGTCTGGAATGAAGCTGCCTGTGAATATCATACCTTAAGACCACAGCATAAAGGTGACATATTTTTACTCGGTATGACATAATCACAAGCACACAGTCAAGTCTCTATACACCTTGCCTGAATCTTACTATCCACCTTCCCATTGCTTTAAGACCCTGGGATAAAGGTCCGACATAGAGAATTTACTCTATATCTACTGTACTACACAACCCCATTCAAAGAATCCCTACAACTCCCAATAACACAGTGTCACAATTGAGAACATACAGGGCTAAAGGTGATTGTGTTGAAATTAGAATACAATCTGTGTGCTGAGGTTTCTACAGGGTGCAAATGCCATGCCTTTTTTTTTCCAACACAAAAGGCCGGATACTTATAACTTGGCTCTTGTATTAGTAAGCATTTTTCAAGTGTGACACTGTAATGGCCAATAGGAATTCTTTTCCTCATGGGTCACGTCCCACTGAGGAGCGTACAACCCATCCTCGCTCCCGTCATTATAGGACGACGTGTACACAGTGATATTATCACCTCCCGTTCATGTAGATGTTCTGCTTCTTGTTGTTTGCGATATTTGTAAATAACTTCACTCACTATAGGAACAGAGAGGGATAAAGGACAAGGATGAAGGTACAGAGGTTGACTTACATGTCACATTAGGAATGAGGGAGTCATCATTAGTCATTGGTTCATTACACAAGGGACACCTGCTGTATTGTTTAAGACTTGATGATATACAATCATAACTGTGTGGAGTGAACAATACAGTCAAGTCACAACCACATGTACTATGTCTAACTAACCAGTAACTGTGTCCACAAGGAGTGATAAAGGGTTCCTTTAAGATGTCAAAACATATTGGACTACAGTGAGACATGTATTATACGATATAATGAAATGCAAGCCATACAGAAACATGTCACCATCATAAAATGCTTAGCCAATGAGACAGGTAATTAAATAATGGCTTTAAATACATTGGGATGAACCTGATGGCTTGAACACACAAAGGACCATGTAACTATTTACCTAATAATTGGGGGAGATTACTGCATTACTAAAAACCTCAGGTTAGGAGCAGTAGAAAAAACAGCAATGCAGACCAAAGCTGAGCATGAGATGGTGGTTACTTGTAGCATGTTGTAATAAATGTTAACAATTATACAGCTGCAGTTGACACTGTCATTTCCACCACTTGATCAGAATCAGTAGCACATGCCCTTCCTTGGTGATGTGAAACAAAGCCAAAAGTATGTTGACAAGGCAAAAAAAAAATTTTAAACTTATATATATACAAACACAAAACAGCCACTCTGTTTACATTAACAGTTTACATAAATGGTCAGATGACATTTGTTCTGGTTACAGTTTCTCATATTACACATGCAGTAGCATGAAAAAACAGGCCCAAGGTTATACAACCACAAAAATGTTCGATGCTGTTAACACATCTTTGTGCAGATTTATCATATAGCTCTTGTTAATGCATTACTTACCATATAAAATCTGAGTTTTGTAACTTGAATGATTCTTTAGGTAACGCATTTAATTGTTGATGTAATAAGGGGTCCACTGGGTTGTCTGGGGCAACTTGTAGTTCACTAACATGACTCATTATCTTTCTAGTAGATCTTGGTGATGATGGTGCTATCTGGTCCCCAGGATCTGTTTGTTGTCTGACAGGACGAGCAGGTAATGTTGGTCTTGTTGGCATTGGGTTGGATGGTGCTACCCTCGAACCTGCTGAACTAGTTGTAGGTGATGGTGGCCTCTGTTGAGTCTGTTGTTGAGTAGTCCGTATATCAGTTCTCTGTTGTGACTGCTGTTGAGTAGTGGTCCGTACATCAGTTGATGATTCTCCATTGCTTGATGATCCACTATCTCCTCTTTGACTGGCACGCCTTCTTTTTGGTGTTGGTTCTCTAGTCGGCTGCGTTCTTGTTCGTCTTCCTGACATGACCTACAAATCCCTAGAAGTAAAAAAAAAAAAAGCTTTGAGACAGTTTTGCCATCATACTGCATAAATTGTGCATTTTTCCTAGCTAACATCTGTTGTCTTTCCCTCTATAGCTAGCTAACTAGTTAACTTAATTTAACCTCATTAAATGCTGTGCACACTTGAGGAGTAAATATATGTCTAGGTAATAACGGGGATCAGACAACTGAGAGGTGATGGTTGCCACGTTAACGCCCCTGTGAATGTTAGGAATGTCAGTTGTCCCATAGCTAGGATTTACATTCTTTTACTACGCGACGAAAATCGCGTACCTTTGATGACCTGTCCCTTCGCTACAACGGATAATTCCTTTCCAACGCGTCGGAAACGGTCCAATACGGTCAGTTTTGCTGTATGAACAAAGCCACTTTTTTTCACTTTCAATTCCAACAAGTCCATACAAAGCAAGCAGGCAGCCTCACAACAACCTATTATTAAGTATTAAGCTACGCCCACACTACGGCTTAATTCGCACGCCCCGATATGAGTGTCGTGAACTAAGCGCAGTCGAAGAGAATTTTTTTAATTTTCATATCCGGTTGAGCAATCTATGAATTATGCAATAAATTGCGCGAATTTAAAAAATCACTGCAAATTATTGATATGACCTTTCCATACATCAATTAGGTCATTTCTATCCCGGCTAAAAACCGCATTCATTATTTTAGAATTCTAAAAATTGGGACAATTTCTCTCGACAATATATTGGTAGCCCAAGTTTCTACCCTATATACTCTTAATCCTACAATAGAGAAAATTATGACAACAGTCACCAGCTAAGGTGCACCACTATAAGAATAAAGAACCAGGTTATTAGAGTGTGCATTAATTAGAGATATAGATATTTACTAGCTAGTCTAAAAATATGCACACTAATTTCACAGTACACTAATAAGAGAGTAAACTTGACATTTGTTACAAGTCATAGACAGTTCATTAGATGTCTCTCATCTTTACCATCATCAACTTGTACTGCAGCATCAGATGAACTAAAAGTCTGAGTTTCACAGAGAATTCATCTAAACGTATACCAATATATCATGCAGTATTTACCACAATTACCATGGTAGCTGTGTATGTAGTGGCAATAGCTTATTCAGTTTTTATCCTAGTTTCAAAAAAAAGCATTACAACTCTTATAGCAATAACCATCATACATATAGCTATAACATTGTACCCATGCACTAATTATAACTATATATAGCTAGCTATATAGCCATATATAGCTAGCTATATAGCCTATGGCCGAGTCACAATTAGACTGAACTTACACAACACAACAATTAGCTACTGATAGCTAACTCATAGTGGCTATAGCTACACATTATAGCTAAGTCTCTATACAGAGCCCCCATATACATGCATATAAATGCCATGAATCATAGTACATCTTCCTCCAATAGCAGCTATAGTTGCAGTAGCTAATGTATAGCTCCCCGAGTAAGATGTCTGTGCCTCAGTTTAGCAATTAGCCGTGACTGAAATTTTCATCTTGTGCTTTCCAGACCCTTGTCCTGTCCATTATCAGACAGAAATAACCTAACAAAATTTCTGCGCCAAATATAGTTGGGTAAATCTTGCCATCTCTAATTGCAGAAATTTACTGGTAATATTGCCACTGCAACATTCATCTGTGCAATTTAGATCTGTTCCCCTCATCACTGAGTAGCAAAGCTAGCCAATCAAATACTCAATTATAGCATTCACACTAATTGCAGTACAGTCCAATACATTGATAAGTTTTTGGTATAAAATATTAACAGCTACTTGATCTACACTTTTCATTATTACTTGCCATGTGTCTATTTGATTTTATACATTGAATTGTACCATATGGGTACAGTAGCAATGTCAGCACTGGCTAATGCACAGAATGGCTATGTGGTAATTAGCATAATATATAGTGAAATCTCAGCTAATGGCCACCACTTTAGCAAGACCACATCACTGCAGTGGACATGCATGTAACATGCAGAAGTTAAGTAAAGGCATAGTTACAGTACCACACAACCATGCATATATACAATGCTACCACACTACTCATGTTCAGTGGGATACACTTTGTAAATGATAGAAGCGTGCAGTTACATGAACTGGTAACTAAACATTTGATAAGCAACTGAGAAAAGTGAGCATTTTTCTAAGTGATAACAAATCATGTCCTTTCTTCAACTTTTCAAACAAACTTAATACAAACATAATTAAACAGGCTGTAGGACCAGGTGTCCTCCTATAGATCTTCAGCACTTGTGCTGTGAAACCTTAATGAATGAAAAAATCCTATATCCCATCATGTGGGGAAGAAAGCAAACCAAAACCCACTATCAAATTTACATACACTGACTGAAACTTCGCTATTTGTAGCCATGTATTACTATTACTTGCAGAGCATTTATGCCTACTATACACACAAAGACCCATATACAATACATAAAGTACATGAGCAGTCTTTTTGTGCTGTTTACAGTGTCTTGGGAATGTGTATTTCACAACCATGTGTGAAATCGGTACACGTTGGTTCATTTGTATTGTTGTTTGTTTGACTTTGTTGTTGCCTCCATATAGTCTCACAGTTAACCTTATCTACCAGTCCACAACTTTTGCAAGTGCGTGGTGCAATGGGCCAGACAGAAAATTGGGCACTAATGAGAAGCATGTATTAGTCAAGATAGCTAGATATATTTTGTAGTCAGACATTGCAGAAGCTACCAGCATACCCCATACACGCTGGATTTAAGTTGTGCATACTACCACGTGATACTGTAAGCTATGAACATCGTATAATGTAACACTTAACAGGTAAGAGCCATGGAAATCCAACTCTAATTATCTTGATGTTAGTTAGCCTAGGTTCTATAATAACAACATTACCTATGCACCTTAATTCATTTCAAAGACCCATGCAATTTTCTGGATAGCTACTTGATCATGTGTATCACTACAGTAAGGCCAAATCTGACCGTACGACTCCATGGGGTTGGATAAAAGTAAATTGAGCGTGCTACTGACCTTATACAATACACCCAACTCTAGCCTATGCCTTGTAAAACAAGCCTTTGCCTGCCACCCATGCACTCACCCTAGCTGCTAGTGTCATGCCCAGCTGGGCTCGCGCTAATGCACAAACACTGTCTGGTGACATTGCTCGAGATTCTTGGGCCTGGAAGTGTGATCCAGTCAAAATATTGGCTGGCAAATCAGAATCAAGGAGTTGCATAATCATTTGAAAACAATGAAAAACCAATTTAAAATGGTAAAACTCAGAATGGAGTGTTTACTAGATGCAATCTCTTCATTTATCATATTAGTAGAGGATAGCATTTCATTTCTGGTGAAACATTGAGTTACGATTCTTTGGTCTTATAAGGTGAAATCGGAAAACACAACTTGACAACAAACATTTAGAACAATCTAGGTAAATAACTTCTATCTAATGAACTGTCTGGTTGTCTACTTTCCAATACATTCATGCAATTGTGCAACTCGTTGATTCTGATTGGTCAACCGATATTATGGCTGGATTGCACTTCCAGGCCCAAGAAACTCAAGCAATGTCACCAGATGGTGTTTGCGCATTAGCATGAGCCTAGCTGGGCATGAGGCTATCTAGCTACATGGAGGTCACCTGATGTGCTCAACAAAAATGCTGAAGTGTTAGGAAAGTGCATATACTAGACATGTGAGTTACATATAAGTCTATATGTGACTGAATCAAGCTTCCACACCACACACATCCAGTTTTATGACTTTGAGACATCATAACTCAATGTAGGAACACACCATCAGCTTCAAATTTTTACCTGTCATTTTGTATTGTTATTGATGCATTGTGTGGTAATTTCAGATCAATAGCATGCTGGCAAGTCACATTACAGTTGGTCAAAGTCAAGGAATTGGATGTGTGTGGAAGCCTCACATATATATGACCGAATTTTTGAAATTCAGCTTTAATGTTGTAGTTTACAACTCAAACATTTATGCTTAAAATAAGACAATCCAAACCTGCAATCAACTTACAGTGATTAGAATCACAAGTCAGTAACTTTAATTACAACAAATTAAATTCTGTGTTAACATGTGCATAAGTGCTTTAGTAGGGACACAGAAGTGTAGATTTCTATGTATTTCACATGTAAAATTAAGACTGATTGCTATTAATATGTTGCATATCAGTTGTGATTGCAACCCACAGAGCAGCAAGGTAAAGACTGCACAAACATTACAAAGAATTTGAGTTTCTGTGGCTCCATGCATGGTCCCTGATCCGGATAGGGCCTACTTCCCAGTTTTATTTCTTTGTGAGTATATATATTGACAATAATTCAGTTGCATATTATATATAGAGCTTGAGACAGTCAGCACCATTCTTGATCAATAGGCTCATTGGTGCTTACATCACTATCTTAGCTCCTACGACAGATGTGTTAAGGTGCTAGTTTAATAAATATCACATATGCCAAAATGAGATAGACTAACAGGTAGCAACTGAACTTAATTTGGTGCTGACTTTGATGAGAAAGTCATAGTGGCCACTTGGACCCACAAAGCCAACTCATATACTACGTATACATGGCACAGGATCTTCTTGTTCAAGAAGATCAGAACATATCTCAGTCAAATTTCACACTTATGTGTCTCTTGTATATGTCATAGGAGGACAATAGTCCAACCAAGTAAATCAGGCCTTTAATATAAGAGATGTAGGTATATCATTGGTTGAGGAGTCTAGCTAGCTATCATTCTTTATTCAGGTTCTGGCTACCATTGTCTGCTTTGTCATGCAGACTACAAAGTGGGGTGGTCCAGAAAGTTTACCAAATTCTGTGATTGAATATGCAGATGAACTACTATCAAACAAGTTTAAATCACATAATAACTATTGCAATGTTCCATCAGCACCCATACAATCTAATCATTGATTATTGATCACATACTGTATACATACAAATTTTTGAGGGACGTAATTTTCGCGGATCAACAAATTTCAGAATTTTTGTGGTTGCATTTTAGAGGATCACTCATTCTTAACTGAGGCTACCTATTAGAAAGCACCCTGATAATTGTTAATTTTCAAGGATGAAAATTTCATGGACAGCCAAAGCAACTGCGAAAATTACATCCCTCAAAAATTTATATGTATATGGTAACTAATTGTAAACACATTGTGTTTATTTAGCACTCATGTAACATTACATCTTCAAAGACATTTGATTCATTATATTCAATAATATTTACTGGAGGAGGAGGGTAGCTATGAATCTCTGGGTACACGTCAGTGTCATAAGACACTTAACAGCACATAATGAATGCTTGGATGTCACTAGTTATATTTCAACAAGGGTTACTGTACCATAGATGCTTGAATAGAGTGGGGTGGTGGGCAGGCAATAACAGAATAAAAATTCAGGAGGATGATGATCAGTGGTAGCTACGAAACACCAATGTAATATGAATGAAATCATACTATGAAAAATTCCTAAAAATCATGAGATTTTCACAGCATGGTTCCATTGGCATTTCATAGATGAAGTCAGGTCATATGGAGAAGTTTGCAGATCGAGATTTGCTCCAGGTGAATAATTTCTATTGTATTGACACTTAATATATTTGTATGAGAGGGATAGAGGTGTGTGGTTAGCTCAATAGTAGATATATTCAATATTTAGATATCATAAGACTTATTGAGATAAGGATGATAGGTTTATTAATCTAGATAATAGTAAACTTCTGTAAACTATTTGTATACCTGATGGTGTAGGCACTTCCTCCAACTCTCCTACCACTTAGGAACAGTGTTAAGACTAACATTGTTCACTTGATTATAGTCTTCAAATTGCAATTTACTCACTTTACTGGTTACAATATTGGCAGTTTACTAAAATAAATAATTGTTTCAGTTATCGAGATGTGTTAGATAATCGAGATAAGTTCAAGGGAAATATCGAGATATGTATAAATTAGTTGTTGCACACCTCTAGAGAGGGAACACTTTATTGGACAGCGAGTAACAGCCACCAGGAACGATAAGTATTCCAGGAACATCTGTAGGAATTTTGTGAATGAGATGGTGCATAGTGAAATGACCTGCCTGGTGATCAAGAAAGAATAGTTCTAGAAGGAGCCAGCTGTTGAAAAAGTAATTGTATGACTGATGAATTTTACAGAAGTCAGCTGTTGTTGTGTTGCAGTGCCAGTTGTTTCTGTTGTGCTAGGTATTATAATCAGGTCTCTTAGAGTCAGTAGCTACACTGGTACATCTATCAAGTAACTTGTGATGACAGAGACAGACCACAAACAAGTGTTGTCTTATTATAATAATATTTTTTCATAAATATAAATTTTAGTTTAATTCTTTTTTATGTAATCAACCATCAACATAATGAATTCTGGTTATATACGTACAAATAGCTTAAAGTGCCATACCTATAACTTAATCCATCATACAACGTTTTAATATGTGACCTGCTGAGTGAAACTGGCTGTTTCCACAAAATTCTATTTCAAAATAAAAAAATGTTTTGAAATAAGCTGGGTAAAAATATGTGTGCTACATAAAAATACATGCTTTAATCGTATCGGTATGCATTGAAACATAGCTCAAATCAATAAAACTGATGCACCATCACATTTACCTTTTAGTAAGAAAACTATTGTTTTGTGTTCGTACAGCATAAAATGTGTGAGTTATGGGCACTTATTTACGATGCAGTATAAATAAAGTTTACCATTGTTATTTCATTGCTGGGCCTTCCTTTTTGTTCACACAGAGATGTACAGGGACAACACTATGACCTTGATCAATGTGCCAGTTCATGGTGAACAGACTGAGCTAAAATTCTGTCTTTGTAGCTTGTTTCAGTCGTGAGTTATGATAGACTAAGTAAGTTCCTGTAATTTATTTGCTGTATTGTTGCTATATAAATTGCTGTTCCAATTGTCTAACACAACAACTCCAAGACCAAAAAGTTGAAACTTTGGCTGTCCACTCTGTTACTATAGATAACAAAGAAGCAATAAAATGGAATCCAAGAAACATGCGAAAATGGTTGGTTTTTGCTCAGCGGGTCACATATGTGGCTGGCTGAGCAAACACTGGTCATTTTCACATGACCCTTGAATTTCATTCTACTTCTCTGTTATCTATAGTAACAGAGTGGACAGCCAAAATTTCAGCCTTTTGTGATGAATAGTCTTGGAGTTATAGTAATAAACAATTGGAACAGGAATAAATTCAATTTGTATAGCAACAATATATACAGCAAATAAATTACAGGCACTTAAACTCACGACTGAAACAGGTTACAGACACGAGGTATGACTCAGTCTGTTCACCATGAACTGGCCAATTGATCAAGGTATAGTGTTTTCCTATATGCCTCTGTGTGGACAAGGAAGAAAGCTATTTCAACAATGCAATGACAATGACAATCTATATTTCTACCGCATTGTAAATAAGCACCCATAATTCACGTGTCTTACATTGTACAAACACAAAACAAGGACTTTCTGAACACACAAATCTGAGGTTTTATTGATTTGAGCTTTGTTTCAGTGAATATTGATACAATTAAAATGTGTGTAATTTTTTATGCACGCGTAATTTTTACTCAGTATATTTCAATACATTTTTATAGCAAAAAAATAGAATTTTACGAAAACGGCTAGTTTTCGCTCAGTGGGTCACATATGATGTGTATATTTATATTAGTGCTGAAATGAATACAAACTTTATCATCTAGATGTCCTGAACAAAGTTTCAGGATATCGTACAGATAGTGATACCAAATTGTGTTTGTTTTTGTGTTTATCTGCTTTACGTGTATATCACTTGCTATAAAAATTATGTACCTAATTTTGTCATTACCCTGCTGGATTCAAATCAGAAACAACATAGATCCATAAATCTGATGATTAGGCTGGTAGCAATGCCCCCATTTGTGAAATGACTACACTTTTCCTTGTAATGATGTGAAACTGATTCGTTGCGGAAGCATGCATAGTATAAATCATTGATTATCATCAATATTTCATCAAAACTATCATAACTTTGATAGTGAACAACCTACAAAGATAGTTTTCACTGTCCAATAGACCATTCTTCACTCTCCATAGAAAACAAATTTCACAGCACTGATGGAAGTAACCAGTTCATTATGTCAAGAAGCGTAAAACCGCAAATTAATCACTTATTACCATCATTAATCTATTATCGTCTGTCCAATACGTTGCCATAGATCTATTATCAATGGATTTAGAACTTTCCCCATTAATTTTTTTTGTGGAATTTATGGATTTACAAAAGATTTTTATATAATGTGGGAATATCCTTGAAGGCTCAGGTTTGGCTATGTTGTGCTGCACCATAGTTCTGTAATTACGTTACAGGTTTTTGCGGTTGGTGAAAACCATGTAATTATTTGCAATAATTTGGTAACTAGGACCTAGGTTTGGCAGAGAATATTATACAAGAAATACTTTCTAAACACTTACCAGTAAAGAAAACCATGTTTTTTGCTCCTTGTTTAATCTGTATACTTGCCATACTGCCATTTACATTACGCATGTCTCAATATCATTGATAACGGATATGCGTTGATAATTGGTCACTAATGCTAACACTCCTACAACTGACTTTAGAAAGTTTCCCTACCCTCCAAGCATCCAATCACCAAGATGATTGTCATTGATAGTTACCCATACCATGTAGAAACATTACAGTCCTTCTCAAAGTATATTGGATACTATCTATATGACAGTGAGTTAAAAGCGTATTGAGATTTCTGGAAACTCATGGGGAACCATGTAGAGCTCCAGATCTTCTATCACTACCAAAGGTCTGAGTCACCAAAGCCCCGCCCTTTACGATCAGATTGGTGTTGACTTTCACCAGAGCTTTATAATTATTTGTTAAAGTAAGGAGAACAAGACAGAAAAGTCTATATCCGTTTATACATGTGCTGCAACAAGAGCAGTATACCTTTAGGTAGCGAACAATCTCTCTGTGGAGGCATTCTTATTGGCTTTTAGAAGATTTTCCAGTACAAAATCACTACCATGCAAGATAATGTATCAACGTATCTTGCTGCCACAGAGGAGGCTATTTCAATCAAAAATACCGAAAATAGCACTGGAATATCAGAATGTTACATAGAAGTTTATTCCCAAGTGAGCCCCATGGTATGGGGCTTTTGAGAATGCATGATTGAGCCAATCAAGCAAGCAGTTAAGAAAAACATTTGCTTCATTTCACTGAATCAACTAGAAACAGTGATTGTTGAAATTGAAGTCATGTTGAATGACAGATCTTTAACATGACTGACTTTTCTGACCCAGAGCCACTTACGCCATCACAATTGTTGCATGGCAGAAGAAACGACTCTTGAAGACTCAGAAGATATAGATGATCTAGACTTTCTCACTGAAATCAGACAAACAGATGCAACTGATTAAGCAGTTCTGGAGGAATATATTATATCCTTGAGGAAGTTTCACAGAATCTCTGGGTACAACAAACAAGTATAAGGAAAGGAGATGTGGTGACACTACATGATGAAACTGGCAATTTTACAGGATAGGATAGGATAGGACGGTCTCATCCATGCTACAAACATCAGGATGAGCAACCATAGAATATCAAGAAACAACAATGCCAGTGTTCATCTTAGTAGAAGAGTGGCCACCAAGGTACTACATCAGATCTCTGAATTCCTTCCCACACCACAGAGGATGTAAAGAATTGACTGTTATTATTATTATTAAGGATGCACCAATTCACTGATCCAGATCAGAAACGGTAACCAATTCACACTTTTTATGGTGCATTGGTTTTACCGATGTATTGTAAGGCTGAAAGAATAGTACCAATATTCGTTATTCGTTTGTTAAGAAAAGTTCGTATTTGTTAAGAAATATTCGTTATTCATTAAATCAAACAATTACACACTTAATCGCCTCTGAACACTGTCATTTTAAATTGTAATACATCATCTTTAAAAACAAATGCACGTATGTAAAAGGCTTTTCATAATAGGATGTAGTAGTAATCAAAGTGATTTTGTCCCTTTCGAGCACTTAGTTATGCAAAAAATTCTTAAGGAATAATTCATTAATTCGGTCGTTAATTTGAAGAATATTTGGATTCTTAAAATTTGATATTTGTTCCACCCGTAATGTATTGTAGTTACTACTGATTTGATATACCATATTTACTCAATTTGTGGCCCAGAGGTACTATTATTTTATTTTAAGTAAGGATAAAACCCTTCGAATAATGCCGCACTGCGGTATTATTCAAGGGTGCGTTACTAATTATATTAAACCTACCACTACTATAGCTATTCTACATTATTATGGTTTTATAAAACAATCACAACACGTTGCTACTTACTTCTTGTATACAAGACCTTTCTTTCACTAAAGCCCTTGTAACACAACCATTTCACGTCTCGTGCTACGTGGCCAATTTACTAACAAATATCTGGAATTTCAATGATGTGACAGCTGTTTAAGTTTTACCAGGACAACGCCTTCCTTAAATCGAGATGGAGATTAATACTAAAGGTGTGAGAGCACTAGTAAAGAGTAATTGCCAACATATGAAGAAGTTTTGCTCAAAAACGGAACTTTCAGGCCTGCCATGACTAATTAGGTGATTTGTCCAATCAAGATCAAAGCAATTAAGCAGCTGTAATTGATTCAACTTGCTATATTTCATTTATTAAAGGCTTTACTGTTGCTGATTTTTCATTTTGTAGGTTTTGGGACATCTCTACTGCACTGAGCGTCAAAGATTGGCTATTCTTCCATAGTGCCAGTTCATGACAGATGTATTGGTGTACTAGAACTTTTGCACACATACAGTGTTTCATTAATAAAATAGTTTTAAAGCACTGGATTAAGTGTGGGAAGTTATTTATAGTTAAAGATTGGCTGTGCGTTGCTTGTCAAACCTAACTCGACGAACTCCGTGCCAAAACACAGCTTTAATCTCGCTCTGAATTGCCCGCATATTTTACCTCCGACTTTAGCATCGTTTTGACGAGATATACTTTACGCTGGAAGTGCTCACTATGGCTTGTTAGAAACGCTCAAGAATAGGCTACCAGAATCTAGCAGCGAATCCTGAAAAATCCAAACATGTCACGAGATATGATCGAATCTATAAGAATAGTGAAAATGCCCCATAGGAAATGTATTGAAACCAATTGTGTTCCTGTATTGTCAAAATGACGAGCGGGTTTTTTGTGTACCGAGCTTCATTTAGTATCATTCTGTTCACCATGAGTTGCTCTTTCTCATGCTACTTGGGAATCTGAAATACGTATTTGGAGTGAAAAGATACGTGAGTATAAAGTGTCTGTACAATAGGATTTATCCACTTTATAGTGAACAAATCGGTGAGGCTGGAGCAAAAACGTAGCAAATTTCCGCAAACTTCTTGATATGAGTATAGTGTGGTACTATTCGAAGGTGTGGTACAATCAAAAAACAAGTACCACACTGTGGTACTATTCAAGGGTGCGGCACAAATCAAGTAAATACAGCATACCGTTTAATCCTCTAACTGTCAGGTTTTCTAGCGGAGCATACCATGGACCAAAAGACTGTATTAGCCAACCTGTATGGACATTTACTTAGTGACTATATATCAAAAATGCTCCCTATGGAATGAGGAACTCAATTGAGGTGTTTTTGTTTACACAGCATAAACCACAAGATAACAAAAACAGTAAAATCAGCTGTAAACATGATCCTATCTCTATCAAACTAGCTGAGAGTGCATGGACCATTGAATATAGAAAGGGACCTCTTAGGATAAAAATGAGAAATTTACAATATCCCTATCTACTTGAACAGGTGTAAAAATTTCTCTTTACAAAATACGTCATTTGTTATTCAACAATTTTTTTGCAATCAGTGTTGTTAAACATAAAAAATCTGAGGTACAATTATATACACATTTTAAATAATTTCATATTTTAATTAATGCACACTGTGTAATTTTTATACTCAACAAAAAATAGTATTGTTCATCAGTTCTACACATGACATCAGAACTACAACAATTAGATAGAACACCCATCATAATATTAAAAATTGGAATTTTGTTTGAATTCACCATAAGGACCCTTTCTATTTCCATGACCATGACCCACATAACTAATACTACTGTTCTAAGGTGTTAACTCACAGAGTGATTCACATCAGATCTAGTTTCTTCAAAGTTTTCCACTGTCACACCCAATTCACCCAATGCGTATGTGTAAAGAAACGGATGACCACCATGCCTTGCCTTGAAAAAGTAGCTTGTAACTGTCCCCATTGTTACAGATCGTCTTCTTTCATTCCATGATAAGACACAATTAACAACTCTAACAACTAAAAAACCAGTCTTCTTTCACAACAAAATATTTTCTGTGATTACATCATCTCTTGCACAATAATCCATGAGGGATCCGTTTACCCCAGTAACCAAGACCCAGTGGGCATGAGGGTTTCAGGGTAAGTACACTGCATTACTACTAAACGCACAAAAAAACTGTAGCGAAGTCAAAATTATACTCAGCGCTTAAGTTGTTGGATTAATCCGCCATATGGCGGTTACGTATGACGATTAATTAGAGGGTTAGCTCATACAAGTCCAGCCCATTCAGTGGGATTCACCTGGAACGTCTAGTGGAACAATGCCAAGCCATTAGCTTTATGATGCTGATCATGGCCTCCCTGAGCGATTAACTGCCAGTGACTGGCATCAAGCAGAAACAAGTTGATGTGCTACTTCCAAACCAGGCACCATGCAACTAGCTAACTCATTTGGAATTAACTATGTTACTATTGTAGCTAATAGGTATTTTGGCTTTGCAATAATACATAATTAATTTATTGTAATTTCGGATTTTGTAATTCATGAAATTTTCATATTTCTTCAATTGCATTTCTATGCACTGTGCTTGTCTTTTAGCAACATATTATGCACAGAAGTATCTTCTAAACTGTTTTATAGTTTGACTATTTTTTTTCCTGCAAATTCTCTCGACAAAGCCTCAAAGCTGCTCTTCCATTTTCGTTTGTGCATGCAGGGAACACATCCCTTTCAATAATACAAAGGGATAGGCTATTCTGGTAGTCTATGAGGCCTGTACTGTTGTTTTTCAGTTCTATAAAATCTGAATGGAAGGTAATTCACAAAGTCTGAGCAGAGTCATCACACCTGTATTTCAGACTGCCAAAAAGAAATCACTTCAGAGCAACATTTACCTGAGTGGAAGTTGAATACAGACTTCATTTTGCTTTTACTTCTTACATGCAAGCTGCTTTACCATTTAATGATTTTACTAATATGGGTGTGTATGGACAAACATAGATAGTAGATAGATAGGTACACACACATTTTTACGAAAACAATTTCAGTAGACCAGGAGCGCGCCCACAACTAGTGGCTGTGGGTGCACGCCTGATTTAAAAATTATCAAGTTATTGGAGCCCTGTCTAATGTGTCACAAAAGAATTAAGTGCTAATGATACAAGCATATCAGTGGTGATTCCATTAATAGAAACTCTGAAAATAGAACTAAGCTTGTCAAATGAAAGTGGTTTGGGAATTAAAACTACCAAACAAGAAATGCTTAAATCCTTCAAGACATGGTTTGGATACCTTCACAATGATGACAACTTTGTGATTGCAACACTTTTAAATCCACGTTTCAAGGCCACTTTTTTTGAGGAAGAAACAGTCTGCTACACAAACACTCATAATTATTTGTGAGGCTGCTGTTGAACAGTTAGGTTAGAGGAGGCTGCTGAAGAATAGAGAATGTAAGTGCAGTCTATGAATGTTGATGACAGTGTGGAGCATCAAAACAACAACAGTAAGAGTAATAAAGAAAGGTTTTAGGAAAGCTATAAAGTGCTATGAAAAAAACTGGGGATCTCTTCTACAGCAGCATCACAAAGTAGTCCTGTGGAAAAGATGATAACTGAATAATTATCTGATGAACCACCACTGGAAGGCCCCAGCTAAAATTTGTGAAACCTCTGGAATACTGGAATTAATGATCCTCTGTCATATGGCAGAAAATATGTCATTTATTTGTCACTGGCCTTGCGCTAGATAAATTCGACTACGAATACAGCGAGTACTCGAATACTTGCTATCAGATTTTGTACTCAGATAGTAAATTTAGTACCCGCGTATTCGCGAAGATCACATGAGCTGTATCACGTGTGCAGGCTATTAATTTTGTATGAATTATTGAGATTGATTACATGCATGGCGAAGCAAAAGAGAAGTAGCCATATATGGGAGTACTTCAAGTTGACAGATGTCTTAAAGAATGGTGAAACGATTTAAAAAGCCAGCTGTACTCTTTGTGATGATGTCCAGTTAGTGTACACTGGTGGAACCACAAACTTCTTCAATCATTTGCGACTTAAACATATTGACAAATACAAGACCGTGACTGGTGAAGATAGTAGCAGTAGTCACAAGTGACAAACTAATATTATTTCTTTTAATTGGTGTTGCTCACCAGACTACGCAGCAAAGGTAACAAACAGGATTGCTGAGTTTATCGTACGTGACAATGATGATACGCGACCAGTTTCAATAGTTGATGGAAATAGGTTTCAAAATCTTTTAGGATTGGTTGAACCTAATTATTCTATACCTTCACATACACACATCAGTTCTGTGATTCGCTGAATGTATCTCAATGTTAAAGAGCAATTGTGTAAGGAGTTGGAGTTGCAGTACCTAGCACTGACGACTGATTTGTGGACTAGTAATGCCACCAAAGCTTACCTTACAGTTACAGCACATTATATTGATGATAACTGGAGGATGGTCAGTCAAGTGCTCCAGACTCGTGAAATGCCAGAACAACATACTGGGGTTAATGGCTTCAAACTGGTGCAAAAGAATGGAACATACCTGATGATCACATTGTAGTAATCATTCATGACACTGTGGCAAACATGACAGTGGCTGTTGAAGGGGTGGGGTGGGATGACAGAGCTTATGATAAGAATTCTCTGTTGTCCTACCACAATGTCCTGACAAACCAAAATCAGCCTGACAAACCAAAATCGGCCGGACAATTGCCAAAATTGACTGGCATGAGATGAATGCCTAACATGTCTACTGTAGCATAGCAAATAAACATTATAGTGGTAAGACATCACATGCCTTACTGCAGCTGCTATGTGGTTAAAGTACACCAGTGGGTTGGCAATGGTACATTTATGGTCACTCCTTGGGTTGTAAGAATGTATACTATCTCCTGGCAACCAAGTGAATGTTATTGTTGATAGCATGCCAGCTCAGCCCTTAGGCTCTTTCTTTATGCTTTGATGGGACACTGTGTCCGGACAAACTGCATTATGGTCAGACATCTATGCAATTTGACCGGATTTTGTCCGGTGTCTGGACGTTATCATAAGCTCTGGGATGATGTAAGTTGTTTCGGCCACACATTGCACTGCAACTGGCGATCAACAGTGGTCTGTCAGACAGTGCGCTTACTCAGCTGGCAGCAGCTGCATGAAAGTTGGTAGGGCACTTTAAACACAGCAGTAATGCCATAGCAGCTTTAAAGCAAAAATAGAAACAAACTAATGTACCTGAACACCACCTTATCCAAGGTGTTACCACAAGGTGGAACTCCACTTACCAGATGTTTGAACACCTTGAAGAGCAGAGGTGGGCTGTATATGCTGTGTTATTTGATGATACTGTGAGTAGCACTGATTCTAAGCATTTGTACCTAAAAGATGATCAGTGGGTGATGATGGGACAAATGTAAAAGATTTTGAAGACTTTGCAGGTGGCCACAACAGAACTTTGTGAGGCTGAGGTAGTGGCAATGTCACTGGTTTACCCTGTTGTTAATGGTCTCCTTAAAAAGCATTTGATTTCTACCAACGGTGATGTATCAACTGTAAAGAGATTTAAACAAAGAGTTACAACAGAGATCAAGACGATTTAATCCAGATGGGTCAGACATTATGACTAAAATAGCCATATTATCCTCTGCACTTGACCCAAGATACCTTCAGCTGAAGTTTTTGAAAGAAGATCAACGATCTGCTGTTGTTGATAGGCTTAAACAGAAAGTTAAAGAACTAGAAGCAGATTCAGAAGACAATGAAGATGATGCTGAACAGAGCCATGGTAAAGATGAAGGAGTTGGTGAACAAGATACCCCTGTGAATACAGAAAAACCTCCAAGTGCCTTAGCATTCTTGCTGGAGTGTGACAACAATGATGTAGATAATCTAAATGAAGCTGAAGTGCAGGTGAAATAGATACTTAACAGAGCCTCCTTTAAAGTGTGATGAGCCCGGAAACTGTTGCCTAGATTGGTGGAAAATTAATGGTGGGCGTTTTCGATACTTATATACACCACCAACATCTGTGCTGGCTGAAAGAAGTCAATTTTAATCTGCTCAGCTTTGAAAGATGTTTCTTAAATTCTTATATCTTAATTCCCAGTGATCCAGGTCATATATGCATTAACAAATTATGTATTTGAGTGAACTGACATTGTTGGTATACAGAAGTACTGCTTTTACTTGTCATTTACAAATTTTAACTTGATAATTCATTTAAAAGTTTATACAATAAAATTACGTGTAAGTATTAGGGTAATAATTGTAGATCTTCACTGCATTGTGGTCAGTTGCTAAAGTGAATAAAGTAATGTAAAGTGTAAACATGCACATGTGACTAGCTATATTAAATAGCAAGTATTTGGGAGTACTCAATCGTTAACATTAAAGAGTACTCGAATACTAAAAATCTATGATTGTTTCCGCCCTAAATTTGACCAAGAGAAGAATTATCTGGAGCATATGGAACTGTACCTGATTGTAAAAGGGGTCAAAGAGAAGAGAAAACTGGCAGTGCTTCTTGATCCCTCTGTTGCAGGCTCATTTTCACAAAGGAAAAGTAAATTATGCTATCGTTGTAGTAATTAGGCAACTATAGTCCAAGTGACTATCGATACAAAATTATTTTAGTGATAATAGTGAGAAGAAAGGTAAAGTTTGTTGTGCAGAACTCAGACAGGAACAGAAAGTCAAAGGCAGCCAAGTGGATGGATGTCACAAGTGAGTGGGGAGGCTAAAAAACAATCTAGTCTGTTTCTGTGTTAAAGACACCAGATTGTGTTCACTCACAATCAAACTGGAACTTAACAGAGCTGAAGTTGACATAGGAGCTGCTATCACTATATGCAAGGAAAATGTATTTTCCACAAGTCTGTTTGAAGCCTCACAAGTCACCTTACAGACATACACTGGTCAACCAAGAAAGTATTAGGGAAACTACATGTCAAATATGAGAATTACAATGGGATACACAATCTGTTTTGGTTGAAGATTTTGGGCCAAACTTGATGGGTTGGAATTGTATATTACATACAGTTGGATAGCAAGAGTCTGCTGGTGACATTTTGACAAAATTAATTGAAGATATCTTGAGAATCATGAGATTTCAAAGGCGATGTCATTGAAAGGATACTCAAACCCAAGTTTTGCCACCCACATTCTGTTCCATATCATTTGAAGAAGGTAATCAAGTGAGAACTCAAGTTTATGAGACTACTGCAGCCAGTCAAAGACAGTGATTGGGACACCTTGTTAGTTTCCGTACCCGAAGTGGACGGAAATATTCGGTTATCTGGGGATTATAAAGTTACAGTCAATCCCATCCTCAAAGTGGACGAGTACTCACAACCTAAACCTCCAGAGTTGTTGGCCAAACCCACAAGTGGCCAAAAGTATACAAGGCTGGGTTTGTCTGCAGCATATCAGCAGATGTTGTTAGATGAAGATTCGTCAAAGTGAGTCCAGTCCGCGAAATAGATTAGGCCAAGCTAGCTAATGTAAATAACACATTTGGGACTGTTTCAATTGTTGATTACCTTTTAGAGTTGCAGCAGCCCCAGCAACAGCCCTTGTTTGCTACATAGATGATCTGCTGGTGATCGGTCAAACTTAGAACATTCACAGAATTTAGATAGATTTCTTAATGAACAAGAAAGCCATTTGAAAAGTACATATTCTTACAACCACAAATTAAGTACCTCGGATACTGTATTGATGAGAAGATATTCACACATCTTCAGCCAATTAAGCTTGAGCCATCTAACAGGTGCCTATAATTATATCCCTATTAACAAGGCAGAACTGGTGGCCCAATATTGATGACATTGAAATAGCTAGTGGAGCATGTCAAGTAGTTTGCAACTCTCTGCACCATGGATGTGGCCTTCTAACCTTTTGGTTAGAGTTCATTGGACTTTGCAGGGCTATTTTTTGTTTGGTTCAACAAATGAGTTTTAATGTGTCATGCAGGACTGTGTAGTATATAACAGTTGATCATTAAAGATGTACATGAATGTATGTACGTATGAATAAGTTAATGTACAAATCAATCACACTAATAAACAGTAAAACCGATGATCAATGAGTTTCGTATGTACAAACAAATGATTACATAACAGTTAATGATGTTCAAAATAATTAACTAACAAGTTTTCGTACTATACTACCATGTTGTACCATCAATAGATCCTGCACACTGTAGTATATTCCACTTGCTCTGAAATCCTTGAATTACAGCTGTTAAATTATCTCCAGTAGAAACTAGGAAGTTAATGTACACTGAATTGAAATAGCTTTACAGGTTTTGTGAACTATTTGACACACTGTGTACCGAGCTAGACCAAACAATGGGCAATACTGCAATACTCTAGGCATCCACAATGTTACAGCAACACACCTCTCAACTGAGACTGGCCTCCTCATGCTAGTGTTTGCCTTCTGAAATAACGGCTGCAGATTATGACAAAGGTAATCAAATGTTGTTTTGCATTCCCTGAAATTCTCCCTCCAGTCACAGGGACCAAAATGGTTCAATACAACGTCCTCCCACCATGTTGACGACCTGATAAACATCCAAACACTTCTAAGGTACTGTCCAAATAGGTAGGAAATTGCTACTTGCATTAGAGCTATAAATACCATAAACGTAGCCTTTTGCCTTGCATTACAACATCACCTTGATTGTAAAGAGTGGCTTCGTACGTTCTTCATGAAAGAAATCCGTAACAAAGTTGTATCACATGCAAAGGCATGTTTACTATCACTTCAAAATATTGACTGTGGGTTTCAGAACTCTTACGAAATAGTGATTGTGGTTTTCAAAAGCTGTGATCAAGTTTTTACTTGTCTAAACATCTATGGTTGGTTCAAATCGATCCAAACTCGCTCGCATTTCACGTATTCGCACTACAGTATAAACACACAGTATGTGCTCTCCCCACCAAAGGTCAAATACATGATGGCACTATATCTAAAAATACATGTCATATGCAAGGAGTACTATATAAGGGAGTACTATATATTTATGTGGAAAATTTTATAAAAAGTGCACGATGATTTTTGTTGTGCCACTATGTTAAAACTAAAGCTCAGGTATAAGTATATTGTTATGTTATTACAACAATCCTGAGACTAAATTATAATAGCATTAGATTGTAACTCAGCTCTAGACCCTATAAACTTCTCCCATGGTAGCATAGCAATACATGCAACTTCATACCCACTCAGTCTATTTCTGCTAGTTTGTGAGGATTAGAAAGTCCAAGACTTCTTGTTATCTGGCTTTGGCTTTTTAAAGCAGCATTATAATAATATATTAGAGCTGCTTCTGGCAACTCAGTACAAGAAAAGCATGGAATAGGGTCACTACATGGAATAGGGTCACTGCATGGAATAGGGTCACTGCATGGAATAGGGTCACTGCATGGAATAGGGTCACTCCATGGAATAGGGTCACTCCATGGAATAGGGTCACTACATGGAATAGGGTCACTACATGGAATAGGGTCACTACATGGAATAGGGTCACTCCCTGCATGGAATAGGGTCACTGCATGGAATAGGGTCACTGCATGGAATAGGGTCACTGCATGGAATAGGGTCACTGCATGGAATAGGGTCACTGCATGGAATAGGGTCACTGCATGGAATAGGGTCACTGCATGGAATAGGGTCACTTTGTATTTGAAAAGAATCTGCAAGCGATATGTCACACGCCACCCAGAAAATACCACCTCTTTACTATTTAATTTCATATTTAAATTGATATGATGTTTTATCTATCTTGTTTTTTAAAGTGCATCATACAAAATAGCTTGGCAGTAAAACAAGACACATCCAAGAAATTAAAGTAACTGGCAACAGAAATAGTTGATTGCAACCAGCTATATGTAATAAACAAACTTGCAACGGTGGGCCATAATCATTGACTACACTCAGTCCTGTGACTTTTAACTCAAATTGGCCGTAATTTGGCTGTTCTTTCCTTTACACTGAAAAAGGTGGTAGTAGAGCGGTTTAGCTAGCAAAAATGAGCAAATTCTGCACTTTGTGCAGAAAGTATGAAACTTTGTACATAGTACCTACCATGAAGTGTATTTTGAGATGTGGAGCCATTGCAGATTTGACCTTTGATATCCTCTACAGTTCATTTTATGCTCAAAAATAGTGACTTTTGTCTATATATCACCCATACAACACTCAATTTATTCAAACTAGGTGCCAAATTGAAGATCTTTATCCAAGAAACAAGTTGATACTTGTTGCAAGCTCATAGCATATTCCATTTCAAAGTTATGGTAATTTTTAACAGTAGCAAATTCATAGAAATCTAACTGCCCACGCAATTACACTCTTCATCTACATTCTTGTTTGCCACTCAATTTTTGTATATTTTTAAGCTCACCATGAACACTGCAGGTTACATATACAATCAAAAAGTGGAGAGAGACATCCAGGGGTGGGGCATGTACCCTCTTCTTTTGTGGTAATAGTTAAATAAAAGTAATTCATAATTATACGTATGTTGCTCTATCAACAGTTTTAACTACAATGGGGGTTCTGTAATAGTTCATTGGGGGAGGGGGTGCTCTTTTACTTAAAAAAAAACTTTTTCTCTGGCCCTAATGGCACTCCCTTCCACCCACATGTCTCTATGGAAAACAAGCTAGAAGAAAAACATAAAAAGGGAAAAATAAAGAATTTCCCTATAGAAAAGACACCTAAAAGAACCTACAGAAGCCCAGGAGCTGGTAGATGCCCCTCTGCAACAGCAAGATCTATTGCTGGGGACACACCAACATGCTTAGAGTGTGATCGAGAACCACGGATGCACATGATGAAGCAGCAAAGCAAGGAGAACCCCAAACTACAACGGAGCCAGCCCATCACCACTGAATATGGGGAACTCCACTTCTTACTAAATAATTGAGCCAAATGCTTGTACGTAGGTGGTAGTGGCTGCTTTCCCCATTCCACTGGAGGAAGAAAAAAAAATCACCTTTGACAAAGGGTGCTTTTTTACCCTCTTTGACAAATGAACTTCTTAGTATATAAATCTAAATCTCAGTGAATACATCAACAACTGTAATATTGAATGAAATACATGACACGTGTATTTTGCCAGGTACAACAGCCCAGAACTGTACCTGAGAATACAAGCACGAGATTACTTCTCATTATTCTTAGGTACTTCAGAGGTTGTACCTGAGAATGCACCTGTGAGAGTCTAAAATATCCTAGGTGCATGGCATGCCCCTTTAGATGTCACGTGTGTAAACTAGCTATGAACACAAAGATCTTTATACCATCGTCCCCCATTACTCTCATTGTGACTCCCCTTTAGCCATTTCCTAGATGAAGGTCTGACTGATAGTACTGTTTCTAAACCTATATGCTAAATTTTATTGCTGTAAAGCTTTGGAAAATACTTTTTGGAGTCGTTAGCTTTTTAGCTATACTTGCAAACATGGAGCATATTTTGCTATATAGAACCAAATTGTGAAACACAAATTGTCTAGTTGATTATGCCCTCAGACTCCACCACATCTTGAGTGTGTGTCTCTCTAAAGGCAAATATATATTTAAGGGGATACAAAATGTAGGTATAGGTCAGGACCTCTCCCTATAGTGAGTTCACAATATCAATACGGTGTGTTAGATAGGTATAAGGCTTTTAAGGTTTTTCAGCAAATGTGACTGATAGTAGCATGTATAACCTTAGAGCTTATGGAATAAAATATTATATAGAAGCAAACTATAACCATAAACAACCTTAAATTTGAGTTTAATCTGATGACAAAACTACATAAAGTATGACGTTTGTTGATTTATCTCACAGGAGTATTATATATAACCCTTATGCCTCACCCCTGGATATCTCTCCATGTTTTGGTTGTATATGTAACCTGTAGTGCTCATGGTTATATTAAAAATAAATAATTAAATGGCAAATAAAGAATGCAGATTAAGGGTGTAAATGAGTGGGCGGTTGACTTTATATCAGTGAATTTGCTGCTGATAAAAATTACCACAACTTTGAAATGGAATATGCTATGAACTTGCAACTAGAATTGACCACAAAATGGAGAGGATTGGTCTGCTACCAATTAAGTGAGGATACAGTTAGGCCTCAGGGAATTATGCTCCAAATTCTCATCATTATTCTATTCCAAATTTCTCCAAAATAGTTATCATTATGCTCTTATTATTCCCAAAATATACTCATTATTCTCAAAATTATTCCTAATTTTTTAAAAAAAATGTTCAACTTTTGCAATTTATAATGTTTAGCAGGATTTTGGTACAGTAATTATGTTATTCTATTAGACAGGAAAGTTAGCTTGTAGCTGCTAACTTAGTCACTGTTGCAATACAGTAAAAATTATTCCGCCACTGTTCTGTTAGAGTAGGTGACTGCTCTATTAGAGTATCTTAATCTCAACTTATGTGAAATCGCATATTATGCCAATCATGCTCTTAAATCACTTCAAAATGCCAGAATAATTTCCTATTTGTTTATCCCATCATTATGCTCAAAATTATGCAGGCATAATTCCCAGACCCCTAGATACAGTTCTAAATCAATTTCAATAATAACAAACAAAGATGAATAAATTAAGCCATGACAATAATGTGTTCTATACAACGACATGATTGTGTTGTATATATATAGCAAATATTGATTGGTCTCCAGTATGTGCAGTGATCAAGATTGCTGAGGGTGCATGCTAATACATACGTATCAGACTCTACAGTAGTGATTAGACTTTTAGACAATAAAAGACTCAGATTTATAGTTTATTATTATCAAGTCCCACATAATTAAAAGTCACACACACACACGCACACACACACGCACGCACGCACACACACACACACACAAAGCACACACACACACACACACACACACACACACACACACACACACACACACACACACACACACACACACACACACACACACACACACACACACACACACTACTTCTATCTGGGTATTGGAATGCTCACACAAGTAGCAACCATTAATTTTGGCTTTAAGAAAGAGTTTTTAGGAAAACTCAATTGATGCAGCTATGGAAGCTTAGTAATTAGCAAATCAGCATTATTATTTGCTTGAAAAGATAATTATGTGTGAGCATATTACTTCTGACACAACTTACTGGCATCACATTAAGGTTTATGCACAGCATAAGAATGACTTGGAATTTTCTATTAATGTTTTTATGTTGTCTAAGGAATGATTCTCTCCGTTGCCCTGTGTTAGTATTGCAAATCTGATATAGCTTGCAGAAAATTACCTCCTGGAGTTTAATTGACAGCATGTGTTATACACACCAATGAATTGCTTTTACTTTAAGTATCATTGAGTGAGATTCAGTCCCAGATGCTATATCATTATTATCCAGTTCAACAGTTAATTGACTGCTTTATCAGAATAAATGGAACAGTTTCTATTACAGTAGTTTGCTCTTAATTGAATTTCTGATATTTCCCCCAAGGTGCATTTTTTAGTATGGTGATTTAGGCATTCCATAAAAGTGTTTTATAAAGAAAAACATTTTGTTGCAATAGATGAATTTCATAATAACTAAAGTTGCCCCTAGCAACCTGAATTTTACAATATTTGTAGGGATAAATGTCTATAGTAACATCTCCAAATTTTAAAAGGATAGCATATATAGGTCATGAGATATAACATTTTAAAATTTGTCATTTTTCCATACATTGTCTATGAGAGGGGACAACAGTTGCCCCTTCTGGGCAATCACATAAATAATGTGTGGGAAAACAACAAATTCAATTAATGTCATTTCTCAATTTAACATTATTTGTAGCTGTGAATCTCACAATTAACCTCTCCAAATTTTAAAATGATGGAGCATGTAGATCATGAGATATGACATTTTGAAATTTGTGGTTTTCCCATACATTATCCATGTGATTTTCCAGAAGGGGCAACTGTCACCCCCTCCCACAGATAATTAATGTATGGGAAAACTGCAAACTTTAAAATGTCATATCTCATGACCTATATACGCTACTCTTTTAAAAATTGGAGATGTTACTTTTGACATTCACACCTACAAAATAATGTTGCTAGGGGCAATGGTTTAAAATTCCTTATTATGAAATTTATCTATTAGTGATGGGTCTTACCCTATTTTATATATTATATTCTGACAATTCAGAGGATGAAGAAGATGTGCATGCACAGGTGTTATAGTAGTGGTAACATCTGCCTTTGTAGCAATCAACACAGTTCTTGTATATGCATGCATCTGCACATATAATAGGACTGTATGATGTAGTTGCCCTCCGAGTTAGACTCTTGACTAAGTACTGGGCAGCTCACCATCGAGCAAGTTTAGAAACCAAAACAAAACTATTATTTACATGTGTATCAACATTTTTAATATTACGCTTTTGGGAAGGGACTGTAAAAAAAGTACTCTTTGTATGCTTGTAAAAATGCTGAAAATTGTGAATGATCCCTTACAAAAAATAATATGTCTAGCTACCAGTGTCTCAATGAGTCAATTGCCTCTAAGTAACTTTTGCATCAACACATATATCTGTACATAATCAAGATCAGATTCAACTTCAAAACATTCAAATCTCAAACTTTTCTTGTAAGGGCATGCACCCATGCAGACTCCCCAAGTATTGACATGCAAAATATACTAGTGTGAGGTACAGTTAATGATTTTAACACACTTTGTATACCACACATGACCCCCCCCCCCCCCCCCCCCCCCCCACGTTTGAATACTGTTCTCCGCTCCTGACATCATCCTGACATCATCCAATATCACCCATCCCTCACACCATTATTGATTGGAACAATTTACCAAACGAAATAATCGAATGCTCTACCCTAGATGAATTCTTGTATCACCTAAGTTTTGTATGATCACGTATGACTATTATTATTATTATTAGCGCTTTACAGTGACCAGCACTGAAGGTCTGACAGCAACATGTGCTACAGCCTTAGGATTACCTAACCTAATTTCAAGGACTTAGCCCTAATGACTTGACTTACTGACTGAATAAGGTGTAACAGAAAAGGGGCCAAAGTAAGGAAAAAAATCCCTCCAAACCCAGGATTCGAACTGCAGGTCACCCAATGTCTAGTCGGGGCCACACTCAGTCCTCCTCCAGGAGGGATGGATTTTTTTCCTAAAGTATTTATCATTAGACTAGCGGCTGGATCAAACATTAATTTTAGACAATCATATAAATTTGATTTACACAGAATGCATTGTGCTTATTATTTGGGGTTGTACAGTTGCACCCCCTGTGTTGTATCAGCCTTTGGCTGCCTTTCACAGTAATAAAATCCAATTTAGGATGACTAGAACAATTGAGTTATCATCATCCAATAGTGGATTAGAACAATCAAAATTTGGATGACTAGAACAATCAAAATTTGAACAATAATTTTATGATAAAGTTATCATCCAATATTGGATGACTAGAACAATCCAAATTTGGATGATTACTACTCATTTTGTTCACTATATAGGAGAAATGTGTCATTTCCATCTATTTTTGGATCGAGATACTGATAAAAATCTTCAAAAATAGGTCCACAATTTCCTTCAAACCAGAACTCAAGGAAGTAATTATGTAATTGTTTCCTTCTTAATATGTATATGAGAATTCTATAAACTAATCAGATATCTTTAAACTTTTATTAAAGTTTCATTGCTCTTAGCCAGATAGTAAATAGCCATCAATCATTTTCAAACTTGTAGACTAAATATCCAGTTGCTATTGCATGCCATACTATGAGAGAGTGATTCCCTTGGATTTGCCAGGGTAGATTTATAAATTTATAATGCTTCTTTGAAGAAGGCACGCTGAGTAAGCTATCTTTGTCCAATCACATTACACTAGTTGAGATATGTAAAGGTGTACATGACACAACAATAATTATAAAAATAAAACAATATGTGCATTTCTGAAGACAAAATTATTGTGATTTTCTGGTATTTACTCATACCACTTAGCTGCAGTATATAAACATTTCAATTAGCTACACAAATAATACTTACTACTTCTAACAGTAGCAACATCCATGCAGGGGCATCAGAGTAAAAGTGAAAGTGGTAAGACTCAGTCCTTAAGGCAGCTAGTATAGGGGGTCTGGGGTATGCTCCCCCAGGAAATTTGAATTTACATTTTGAAATGCTATTTGGAGGTAATTTTGGACTGTAATACTGTGGCTGTAGCTACCTCACTGTTATAGGACACTGACCAAAAAGTATTTCTGTAATATTTCAGTTTAGCTCTTACACCTTACCATTTGAGTTTATTACAAACAGAAAACCAAAGCTAAATACAACATTTATTTCTACACAAAGGAAGTGGACATGAAGCTGTTGGTGAAAGACAGTTATAAAAATACAGTGTTTGTGGTCATTAAATAAAAATACTAAGTATTGCATGAATTTTGAAAATTAGTTTGTTTCAGCCAAAAAGTGCCAGAGCCCTACTGGTCGCACCTACTCTGATACCCTTGGCAATACCAGCATGACTTGCACCACAAAGTGTAAAATCTCAGGAAGGTTAGATTCCTTGGTTATAGATTCCCTGAAATCGCAGGGATTCTAACCTTCTCTGAAATCTCAGGGAAAGTAACCTTCCTGAAATCTCAGGGAAAGTAACCTTCCCTGAAATCTCAGGGAATCTGAACATTAGTCATTGTTCACTATGCTAGATAATCAACTGAATAACTAATGACTCTACAACAATATAATATAAGTATAGCTAAACAATACCTATATATTCATTCGGGACTAACTTTTTGTTTCTTCAAGTTGTGGTAGCAGCCTGGAATATCTTGAATACTGCCACAAAATTAGATCCCACAATCAAATATGGTAAGTATCAGAGCTACCTTAATTAAAATAACATAAGGCCACTCCAAATAAATTCTCTGTTTCCTGTCCTGGTCTCAGGCATATTTGATTGTGGGCGGGCGATTCATTTCCATTATTCCATTATATACATAAGATTGGCAGCTTTCCATTAGTTATTTGCCTGACACAACCATAAAAGGCTATATAAAAGCAGTACCAATAACAATAAAAGCATGTTTAATGTTTGTACCTTCCTTTTTAAGTTGCAAAAATAATACAAACATGAATTTGTCCCAACATGACAATACATTGACATGTGAGTTGACACCCTTACAAGATGGCTTATACTGAGCCTGTACAGAATGACAGGAAAATCAGAAAATGATGGAAGATTACGAGATAATGGAATATTTAGAGCTCACAGTGCGGGCAATGGACGGGAAACAGAGAATTTGACCTAACAAGTTCAAGCAACACTACACATGTTATGTATATCAGACCAGCACTGACATCTCTAGAGCTAGTAGCTCAGCCATATTTTCATTCACACTATTTATAATACATACCAGTACCCCACTAAGCTTTGTTGCATTGTTTACTACAATTTCAAAAGTATCTGTAGTATTCCATTAGCTATCTGCCTTATCAGCACTACTGTGGTACACAACAACAACACCAAATTACCACAAACAGACAAATGGGGCAGGGTTCCATCCCTCAGAGGCTAGCCATTGAGGGTTTGTTAGCTATTGCCATCCCAGTTGGCCAAACCCCTCAACATGTTCACAAGTACACACGTTTGTATAACTATATACAAACAGATGAAACAAGTCCAGCTTGCAGTAACAGTTCAGACAAGAAAGGGTCATTCCATGTCAAATCAACAAGGAATTTAGGGTCACCTCTTGGATTTTGACGAAATTTGGTGTTTGTAGTATCTGTGGTGCTTATCACTCATGCAAATTTTTAGCTCCATACATTCCATAGTTTCTGATTTATGACCACAAATATTTTGAATATTTCATGAAAATTTGGTCCATCTCTAGTTACAAAATCAACTGCAACTTTGTACTGTGTAAATATTTTTAAATACAATTTTCACTGATGGAAGACTGTTGATTGACCTTTCCAGTGATCCCTAAATTATGGGATACCCACTTAATTATGGTTCAAAACTACTTCATTGAAAATTTTAATCCTTTATATTTTGAAAAATGCTGCTTGAAATTTTTCAATGTTTTTTGTGAATAATGATTGGGTCATAGTCTATGTTTGATAAAATTTTCGTGGTGGGACCACAATGGGCTCAAGAGATATAATGAATTATGTTGTGGTATGCGGTGGAATTTGCAGTCTATTATTGCTGTATTGGAGTGTACACCTCCAATAACCACTCACAACAAAGCCATGCCAAGTTTGTCTAACAGAGTGAAGGTGTCTAGGTACATTGCAACCTGTATTAATGACCACCTGTATTGAAAGACCACCTATAAGCTGCAGCTAATTTATACTTTAATTGGATCCTAATGTATAGCACCAAAGTATCAATCTTTTCTAGCAAATCCAAAAATGGTCCTTATTACAGGTTGACTATAAATGAGATCATCATGCACATTAATGTTGTACCATCTCTTCAGTTATACCTTATTTATTAAGTAAAATCTTGCCATAGTGCACTTACATACAATCCCCACTCTACACTATTCAAGTTACGTACATGGCTGCATAGTAGGGACCCGCCGATTATGCTGGCATAATTTGAGCATAATAGGTACCTAAAAGCATCGAGCATAATGCCAGCATAATAGGTTAAATATTTGTACGAGTGTAAATTCTTGCTGTAAAAATGACAATTGCAAAATAAGATCGATATACTCTAATAGAGCAGTCAGTAACTCTAATAGAACAATCATCAAACTGACTGTTCTATTAGAGTATATCGATCTTCTCTTACATGCAGGCATGCAGCAAGAATTTATTTGTGTTCCAGCCACTCATTTTTTTCTTTCTATATAGTGTTAAACTAGTAGCAAAGCATATGAACTAAGGCATGGACATTGAGCATAATCGAGCATAATAGGTAAATATTGAGCATTAATTTAAGCATAATAGGTGAATTTTTGAGCAGTGCAGCATAGCATAATAGGTAAAATTATGAGCATAATCGGCGGGTCCCTACTGCATAGACCTCCTCAAAAAGGATATCTGAGTACCTTGATAGCCTCATGATCTTACTTTATAATTGTACATAGAGGAACTCACCTAATATCGGACGGGCTCCAAAATCGGACGCAATTACTCGAGCCACAACAGGGATTTTTGAACAACTCATATGTCTTTAGATAGTTCAAGGCTGTGGGACTTTGGGCACCAAGTATCAGCTTTCTCGACTTCTTTGTCTGGTGGCAGCAGCCCTGCAAAGTCATTTCCGATTAATACGTATAATCGGAAAAAACAGTCGATTCACGGACACTCACCGTCTACATATCAGACTTGCATTCAATCAACAGTTTTCTACCTTAAAGTAGTAGAGTAACTCATCTACTTTCTAAATAACCCTGGTTTATTAAATCAAATCCTTTTAATCACGAATTACAAATCAAATAAAATGAGACGTCACTGGAGTAATAATCGCACCATAAATTTAAGTATACGGAAACTTGATTAAGTATACGTTGTTTGAGATACATATACGGAAAATGTTCACCGTATACTTTTACAAACACCGTTTACTTCCGTATACTTAAATTCATAGTGCGATTATTACTCCAGTGACGTCTCATTTTATTTGATTTGTAATTCGTGATTAAAAGGATTTGATTTAATAAACCAGGGATATTTAGAAAGTAGATGAGTTACTCTACTATTTTAAGGTAGAAAACTGTTGATTGAATGCAAGTCTGATATGTAGACGGTGAGTGTCCGTGAATCGACTGTTTTTTCCGATTATACGTATTAATCGGAAATGACTTTGCAGGGTTGCTGCCACCAGACAAAGAAGCTGAGAAAGCTGATACTTGGTGCCCAAAGTCCCACAGCCTTGAACTATCTAAAGACATATGAGTTGTTCAAAAATCCCTGTTGTAGCTCGAGTAATTACGTCCGATTTTGGAGCCCGTCCGATTTTAGGTGAGTTACTCTACATTTTGGACCCAAGACAAGTCTGTGTTTTCTCAAAAATTAACATGGTCCAGGGAATAGAAGAGTTACACTATATACAGTAGATGCATTACTTGTACCAAGAGTTTTTATATTATTAACACTTGCTTGCACCTCAATGCGTGATTTATAGTACTGTAATTACTAAAGTAGATCAGTACAGGTAAACGTTAAATATGTGGTCAACATGTTTACTTCCTATGTGAGTATGTGTATGAATTTATGACTTGATCTTCAAAGTGGTTGTGAATATAAAGTAATGTAGCAATTACTTTCACACATTGAGGTACAATTAATGCATGTAGCTATATGGTAAACCCCTCCATTGCTAGAACCATAATAAAGTGCTCATATTACAGAAGCCACAGAAGTGTCTTGGTCTAAATGTTATGTGCACCGCTAGAGTGGGAGTACAGTGTATAAACAGGTGTCCTGGTTATCAAGGTATCCATTCTGAGGAGTTCTGTTGTATGTACCTATATTGTACTTTGCGTGGGAGGATCAAAACGATGCCGCGTATTGTATTGTCCATACAGTACTAATCAGCTGCATAACTGTTATGCAGCTAATTGGGCAAATACAGTAGTTATGCGCTTATTTGGGCAAATACAGCACACTTGGGAAAATATAGTAGTTAGCTATGTGGAGAATAATTATTTAAGGAATGCTACGTAAACAACACACTGTAAATCGCTAAAACCAGCCAAACTAATCCTATAAGTTCGTTCTATGACTAGAAATAGATTATATGAACACTTACTGATATCCGTATCACCGAAAATCGCAGTGGTTTGAGTACTAGAGAAAATCGCTCCGAGCCAGACGACCAGGAAGTACAATATAACACTTAAAGCACCGCCTTGCTTGTGTGTACGAAAAATACAGTACTCGTGGGGGGTGTCTCGAGGTAAATACAGCACTCGGCTTCACCTCGTGCTGTATTCGCCTCGGCTATCACCCCCAGCACAAAGAAAGCACGTGCTGGACAACTGAATAAAAAGGACCAGATTGCTAAACGTTTAAAAGTCCCTGTGCTCATCAATGCGGCCCATCTCAGGAGAGGCATCAGAGGAGCGATGTGAGATGGACCTACTTCCACGTATGCACATTGTAGCTGACCGAAGTAAAGAAAAAGACAATGTGCATCGGATAAAAGCCAGAGTCTGACTGTAACTAGTAGAGCCGCGGCGAGATAGATGGTCAGCCAAACGACGGTAGAAAATAGTCTCGCGCAGCCAGACCACTATTTCTTCCCACGGCGCTTATCGATTAGAGATTAAAAGCGCCTGCTCGAAATAGGGTCTGGTACACTTCCAATAGGCCAGTTGTGACAGCACCTCGATTAGAATTTATAGGTGTTGATAATGCACCCTTAAAATTTAAATAAAAAGGAACCAGCATGCAATGGCGAATTCTTACGTGTGCTTGTTAACGCCTTTTCGAGCGGCGTAATCGACACCTCACATTCCTGCCGGGTGCTGTCACAACTGGCCTATTGGAAGTGTACCAGACCCTATTTCGAGCAGGCGCTTATAATCTCTAATCGATAAGCGCCGTGGGAAGAAATAGTGGTCTGGCTGCGCGAGACTATTTGATGGTTGGGCATAACATCAACTTAACTACACGCACAAGAAACATGCTCACTTTCATGCGAGACATTATCAAAGAAAAATATGAAAAGTGTATGCATACAAGGCCTGGCTACCTATGCTATAGTGTAAATAAATGCTGCTTGCTTGCATGCATGCAACATTTACTAGCTATGCTATTCTATTAAACTTGTAGGGCAGGCATCCACCGACGATCGTCGTAGTCAAGCATCACGTGATATCAAACTGCTGAACCTACAAGAAAAACATTTCATCACATATTTACTACAATCAACTATAACAACTTTGACATTAAATCTTGCGTCGTCAACTATCAACGCATTTTTTGTGACCACACCTTTTCTTTGGAACTCAATTCCTTTTGAAATTTTATCTCAAAGGACTGCTGGCAGTTTTAAGACTAGGTTAAAACATTATCTTTTTTTGTAATTAGGTTTATTGATTTTGTAGTTCATGTTCCTTTTGTATTTGTTTGTGTGTAATTGTACATGTGAATCTATGTTCTGTGTTGGGGATCACCTTGTACAGGCAGTATTGCCTTTTGTGTTACCCATCTTTGGAAAAATTGATAATAATAATAACTGGCAGTATAGCTTACAGACCAACCACTATGTAATGCTTTTCAAGTAAACGCCACATGGCCCCGAATGAAGGCCAGGGGCGCTATAATGAGTCTCGTCACAAATATCAGCATGTCAAGAAAGCTTCGTCCCAGACTTATAGTCTAGTAGCCTACAGTTTGCATGAATTTGGTGTAAACCACTACTCGGTTAGACAAATTGTGCACGTGACACTTTATAATGACTTGACCTTTTCTCCATTTCCATATGCCATTATTGCTATCTAGAAGAGTACGTTTACCCGTTTTCTTTCATCAGCAGTAAGTTAGGCTATACGGTACTTTCCTTATCAAAAAAATATGCTTGACAAGTCCACTGAAACGAAATCTTTTGCTGCCAGCACCATCCACACTGAATCCTACTGACGATTATCACTCACTGTGACTTAGAGATACAGTACCTTGTACAGTACCACGACTATAGTGTATAGTGTACCACGCTTCGACTCCGGGCTATTTTAAATTTCGAATTTAAATCGCGCCAAAGAACGTGGCACGTGCGTCTACATGAAGTGTAATTATTGGGGTTTTCCAAGGGATTTTCCGCGTAATGGATCACGTGATACACCATTTATCTCAATCCTTAGCTTCTTCGAATCATGGCTCAACAAATGAGGTACACTTTTACGCTTTACAGTATTAAAAAGGGTTGTTTTGTGTGCTGCTGTGAATCCTCGCGTGAATTTTAAACTGGCTACTTGTGATGGTTGGGCAAAAGTTTGTGATGGTTGGGCAAGAAACTGTGATGGTTGGGCAAATGCCCGCCCATGCCCACCCTTGGCTACGCCACTGCATGGCTTACAATTCAGCCTTAAGTGATCAACATTAGGGCTTGGAAAATGTTAGGTACAACATAGTGTACTGCCATTAGGCCATGCAGGTAAACTTGATACTTGTTTCTCAACCATGGTATGGGCCCATGGATTCTATGTGGGAGGGAGGTCATATGTACACTCGGCTGCAGGTTCGAGGCTACCTAGGTCCAGTCATGAATTTTTTCTCCTTCCTGCAACTTTTCAAACACATCTTATGTATCTAATGTCTTTGAGCAGGCTGTAGGACCAGGTGTCCTACAGACCTTCAGCACTAATTGTGTTGTGAAGCTTTAATAAAAAAATTAACACCTATCGATGCTAACCCCATACTGCCCATGCAGGCAGCTAGGGTGGCGATCAAGTGGGGATTTAACAAAGCAAATGTTACCTGCTGGAATACTGCTGCTACCTGTAAACCCATTGTCATTAGATACAAAATAGAAAATTTATTGCAGTGGCCTACACCTGACACTGCTGGCAGGATATTTTATTGGTAGCTAAATCCCGAATCTCACCTACCAAGCCTGTACTGGGAGTTACGGATGATAGGTACGGTGTTCATTGTTGAACAAAATACTCACAAACCACTGCAAAAGCAGGTTATCCACTATGCAGAAATTAGCGGATCAAAATACGTGTGCATGTGATTAATAAAATTTGAGGCAGGAGGATGTAAGTAATGCAGTTAGGAATGAGAAACAATTAATCTCAGGCCTTAGAGTGTACATTGATTTTGGGGTCATGCAACTTACAGCTAAATGTGCTGTGCTGCCATGCTTTATTAGACTTGTGATTGAAGCTCTTGAAATGACTAAGGTTTACAAACTAAGTGTATATAGCAGTCTTGTAGTTAGAGAATGAGAAAGTCAACTAGGGTAGCAACCCACCCAGCTAAACTGGAGAACAAATACCAACTGTTCATGTCTTTGAAGGTCCAAGTAGGACTTCGGGTGCTCACACCTTCATCTGTGAGACATGCATGGTACGGCCTCCTGCAGATGACTAGTCCTGCCCCAGGAAGATCTGCTGGCGCTGACTCGAAGCACCTGAGTGGCACACGGGTGTCCCAGTGCTGGTTCACTGGGTGGGTGTGACTGCTAGTGGCAGCTAAAGGTTTTGCTTTGTGTGTGTGTGTATTGTGTACCTGTTAGTCTCGCATAACCAGACCAGTGTTTTAATGTAAAGGCTCCCAAGCTGAAAAGGGTTTGCTACAGACATGGGTCTCAGTACACGAGTAAACTAGCTAATACTTCAGTACAAATTTGAAAGTACTGGCTTTATCTCAAATTTCCCAATGTATTCGTAAGTTTTTTGCTAAGTACATAAAGTACTTATAAGTATTTTAAGCACTTTTAAAGTATTGTGTACTTTGTATGCATGTGTATACTAAGTAAGATTGGAAAACACTAGAAGAATTCATGAAGTTATATATTATACTTCTACAGCAAATGACATGTGAGTTATGGGTGCTAATTTACAGTGTGATAGGTTGTCGTCATAATTTCCATGTTAAAACAGCTCGCTTCAGCACATGGAGGAGTACAGGAAAAGTACTATATCTTATTTGTCAGTTCATGGTGAATAGATTAGTAGCTTGTTTCGGTCATGATTCATTAAGCACCTGTAACTAATTTGCCATATTGTTGCTGTACAAATTATCAACTGTTCCAACTGTGTAGTGCTATAACTCAAAGACCACTCATCTTACAATGCTGAAACTTTGACACCCACTCCTTTGTTACAAAAATGGAATTCGAGAAATGTGCAAAGCTTTTGCTCAGTCAGTTGCATTCAGCATGAAATGACAAATCCATACATGTGCTTGTTGCCATTTTGAGTGGTGTAATCAACACTTTCACATTTCCTGCTGGGTGTTGTCACAATTTGCCTATTGGAAGTGTACCAGACCCTTTTAGCACGGGCACTTATAATCTCTAATTGATATGCCTTTGCACTGAAATAGTGGTGTGGCAGCAGGAGACTTTGTATGTGTGTCTCAGTAATAATCCATGCCAATAGCATCGCAAAAGAATGGTGCAATCTATGTACATGTCACACTTCTAGTGGTTTTTTTTCGGCCACTATTGTGGTCAAATTAGTCTAGTGTGATTATATTCCTGCTGCAATTTTAATATCACTGCAAATGTATAAAGTGCTCCCAGTCATTTTCAGCTAAAAGATGATTTAGGAAATTAGGACAATACTGAGCATGACAGTTCAATTTATAAAGCGTCACTGCGTCATGCATCAAGTTTCATACCACAAGTTGCTGCAGAGATTTATAGATGTATTCCACACATCATGGAATTTTTCATTTATTGACCAGTGAAATAAAGAATATGCTGGTGTGAATGCCAATCTAATGCAATAAATTATCTGTATTATCTATGCAACAGGTAAGGTTTATAACTAACGATTGGTTAGTAGGCACGTTTCAAAGTCAGTTTACAAACTACATATATAAAATTAATGTGTTTTGCTTCATGCATACTTACAAAATTCTTACTGATAAATGAGCTTGGCTCTAACCATGCAAAAACATCACACATCCCTAATAAGTGGGCGTAGCTCACAAAAGAAGTTGGCTTGCTGTTAGACTATAGACTACAACTCTTACAATAACAGTGCATTTATATAATCACATGGATTTTAATACCAATCAATTAGTGGGTGTGGCTCCATATGTATAAGCCTGCAGGCAGTAACTGTCGCAAAGACAGAGCTGCCACTCCTACTTAAATATTATCAATACTAGAAAAACGATATAATATATTTATACAATTTTTGAAGTCCAGCTTCGTTAAATACATAATATCAGTCTTATCATAATTCTCAGCAGCAACCTACGTACATTGATTCATGCATACCTGCAGACTGCAATACACCTACAGCTACTGATAATTGCATGACTACATATGCCTATAGAACACCACTGCAACTCCAGCATACATAGTATTGCAATTATATATTGCTACTGTATTTGCAAAATTAAGGTGTACCATGCTACTATTAAAGTGCAATGATGATATCAGTAGTCATACTAGCTCCTACTTTTCATAACTACACGTGATACATGCATGTCTACAAGTGTATAAATATGTGAATGTGGCTACAGTGGAACCTCTTTTAATGGATCCTCCCTGTAAAGGACACTGTACATTTAACCTCCTTATAAAGGACAGTTACTGAAGTCCCTATAGACCTTTACCAATACAATTTACCTCTGAAAGAGGACAACCTCCTTATAACAGTAAAATTTCACCAAAATTGGTTGGTCCCAAAGTGTCCATTAAATAGAGGTTCCACTGTATACTGTTTGTAACTGCTTTACTAGAGTATTTCAATATATAGGTACTTGTGTTTTAGTGGAAGTACAGCTGTGTGGTTGAGGAAACATTGAACATGAGTTAAACACATGCATGTACGTAATGTCGACAATGACTGGTTGTTCAGTATGTTTTACTCTAAATTAAAATTGATTGTTGTTAATTGACATTACAAACCCACTGCGATAATTCTCAATCCTCTCACTATTCTTTAACATAATTATACATAACTAGCATTGGTACCTGCCCTACATGCAGGACCATCTCCACATTAAACATTTTAATGCCAGGAAGAGGGACCAAGCATTAAACACCAGCACTGCTCATGTAGCTATGTAGAGCACATGGTGATGTCACATTTTTTAAACAGCATGAGATTTCCTTGTCATTAATGATGCAAAACACTAAAGTTTATTGTTTGTGGTTTTGACAGGAATGTAGTTTAATTATTCAATGCATCTTTCCTACCAGTGACTTCAACGTGCTGTATAGAACAAACGAAACCTTTGCTGCTTTACATGACAACTATTGCAACAATAATTAATATATTGGGAACCAAGCATAAATATTAGTGTCCTATATTTGCTGTGTAGCATGCATGTCGATAGTGCTTTAAAGTACATGATCCTTATGCAGTACATAATAATTTATAGTGAAATAATGAGCATGCAAGGCTAATTAGTTAAACTGCATGCGAGCCAAGGCAATTGTATACAGTATATACCCTACATTACATACAGGTTGTGTACACATGGTACAGTTTCAGTTTCTACATTATGATGTTTACCTTACCAACTGTCACAAAGAGAAATGAACTTAGGCATAATTTAAAACCAACACAATTTGCAGTTATAGTTACTGCATGGGCAAAGGTTCAGAACTTGTCCTATGCTATGTACTTTCAGTTCTGATGTTGTCATATACCTCTTGCCATACAAAAACTCAGTTTTGAAACACCTGCAGTGTAATTGACCATTAAGGTAATGTATGAATCATTAGAGTGAAAGCATGTAAGCAGGATAGTGAAACAGTTGTGCCAGGTCAGATGCAGTTCCTCAGTGTAAACTATAGATCTGCATGGTTCCAGTATTGATCATTTTTCATATGCACAGTAGTATTTGTTCAATCATGCAAGCTGCCTATTTACTACAGCAGTAATGAGGTAAATCTGAACAAACAGTTTTGCATGTCAGTGCACACCTATGTGCTTAAAACAAAGATGTAGATATTCTGGATACTGGTGAAAGAAGCTTTTACCTACTCTAATACAACACACTGGACCAACACACAGATGGACAAATATGTTGGCAATTTGCCTGCCCTATCCCAAAAGTGCTATAAGAGTCCCTATGATGTGAGGCAGTTAAGTGCCAGTGTTGAAAAACTGAGTATAAGAGTTTGTAGATGAAGATTTGCATGGAACAGATAGAACAAAAAGGTGCATCAAAAAGGTCCCTAAAGTGAAAAAAAACGTTATGTGAACCCTGGCTGGTTATAATAAGTTGGGGTTAAGGGAGGTGCACAAATCGCCACAGTTGTTTATCTGTGGTTTTGACAGGAATGTAGCTCAACTTTTCAGTGATCCTTCCCTACACAGTGCCTTCATCGCCCTATAAAGAGCGAACAAAAGCATGTATTGATTTGCTACAACAACACTCGAGTTGCCAGATGATGGGCGTTTAATTTCGCTAAAGTCCCGCCTCGATACGTGCTTTGCATGCCAAGATATGATGAGCTAAAAGTCGTGTTTTAAAAAGGTGTTCACAAAAAGGTACTGAGTAGAAAGAAAAAAAATCTGTCAACACGTGGATTTGAACCCACGACCTCTTACACGCTAGTCAGGCGTTCTACCACTTGAACAGTATGTGCTGTGGTTTTCAAAGGAATGTTGCTCAAGTTTTCTCTACACCTTGGCCTTCTACGCGCTGTAGAGACCGAACGGAAGCACGCGTGAACTCGTGATAACAATCTTAGAGTAGGCGGATGATGAGCGCTTCATTATCAGCACAGACTATGTCGATTCGCGCCAAGTCTGGTGAGTAAGCAGCGTGACCGTCAGACAGACAGACAGCTTTTCAGCTTTATATAGAAGATTTGTATGAGCAGAATAATTACAATAGTTGTTTTGTTTGTTCTTACTAATTGCAGTGTCTGGTCAGACTGATGATCACTCCGAATACAGCAGCAAATGGCCAGTACATCATTCAAACATCATGAAGAAAGAGTTTTCATTCTAAAGATATGACAAAAATGTATTTATAGTGTATTTAACCATAAAATTACTTCAAACCAACAACAGTTACAGGTTTAAAATTAACTGATGCGTTGCCAGTACTAGTGCAGGTGTGCGTAATAAACATGAAAAGGGTCTAAGTAACTTAGGTACCTCCAAAAATCCACCAAAAAAACTTCACACCACAGGGGTCTAATTAATTTAGTAACCAGATGGCCTTGTGTCATGGCGCCTGAGCGAAGCAAAGGTGCTACTACAGGGCCTGATCATGAGGTACACAGTAAGTACTGTTAAGTTGGTCTCATAAAAAAAAAACTACTGTGTTGACCAGTAATGGTCATGCAGCCTTCCAAAATGAAGAGACAAACAATAGTAATGATGTTACTGGTACACATTTGCTTTGCTTGGAATGATTGTGGCACAGCCATGTAAATACTGGAGAACACATTAATACTTACGTAGCTGGTGAGCAGGCAATGTGTTTAAAGTTCTGCACATCCAGTCCCATCCTAAATTATCCTTATAGTTCATTCCTCTACCTCTGCTTATTTTTTCATCACACGGACTCAGTGATGTCTAGTATCAACAGAATGCACAATAACAAACACTTGATTGCTTTCAATACCAACAATCAGGCTCTTATGGAATGAACAAAACAACCTATAATATTATCAGCATTGTCATTAGGCTAACACCAAGAAGTGATGATTGGCTTATTGTGAATGAGGCATTCAGTTGTTGGACAAACAGACTAACTGATACAATGCCTCATAAGCAGTAAACTGCCTCATAAGCAGTAAACTATAGTAAGGCAATGGACCAGGGGAAAGACTGCCTGTCTGATTTACCTTTACATTATATGGGACACAGGCCTTTTGTATCTTCTAAACCAATGCTGGCACTAGTAATCTGTTAGTCTGTGATTGTACCAGGAGCTTTATAATTACTGCTAGGTGCCTTTGTGTTTATAAACCCCTTGTACTAAGTGTTTACATAAAAAGGTAGTCAGATTTTGGAGCTACGCATTCCCACATTGGTACATAATAACATAATATACTATAAGGGTTGACTCTTCTGAAGCTCTTTAATAAACTCTAATAAGTGACTGAATTTTGGAAATCACCCATATGGGCGTGCATGAAATAATTAGAATTTTCATGTTTGATGGGTTGCTAATAAGAGGACACAGTTTTGAAAATATTTCAAGTATTTTATTATAATTTAAGGTATTGAGAATGACTTAAAACTGTCAAGAATTAGATTTGTACTATACAGTTTGTGATTTGATCATTAAATATTTTAGGTGTCAAATGTGCCCATATGGGTGGTTTTCCAAAATTTGGTCACATTAAGCAGATGTATCTGTTTAGTTGCATAACCCCAAAATCAATGCACACGCACATGCAAGCTTGGTAATTGTTTCTCATTCCCACCTGCATTACTATTCATCCTCTCGCCTCAAATTCTATTAACGTGTGCACACATTTTGACCCGGAAAAGTTTGGCCTTACAGCACAGAAAAAAATATTTCCAGATAACTTTAAATAAGAAGGCTAATTTCTGCATAGTGGATAACCTGCTTTTGCAGTGGTTTGTGAGTATTTTGTTCAGCACACCTATCATTCATAACCCCCAGTACAGGCTTGGTAGGTGAGATTTGGGGGTTAGCTACCAACAAAATATCCTGCCAAGTGTGCATGTGGGCCACTGCAATAAATTTTCCATTTTGTATCTAATGACAATTGGTTTACAGGTAGCGGCAGTATTCCTGCAGATAACATTTGCTTTGTTAAATCCCCACTTGATCACCACCCTAGCTGCCTGTATGGGCAGTACAGGGTTAGCATCGATAGGTGTACATATATAAAATGACCTCCCTCCCACATAGAATCCATGCCATGGTTGAGAAACAAGTATCAAGTTTACCTGCATGGCCTAATGGCAGTACACTATGTTGTACCTAACAATTTCCAAGCCCTAATGTTGGTCACTTAAGGCTGAATTGTAAGCCATGTTCTGTTCATAATTATACTATTCCCAGGGGTAGACAAGAAACATAAAAAACATAGTACTTGGTAATACAAGTGTACACATTGTACCTCAAACAATGGCAGTCAACTCAGCTTATTAGACAGTTTACTGCTTCTGTTCATGCCTCTCTCTTCCATGATGTCACGACCCTGAAATCGCTATACGTAATTATTTTTATGAGGCGCTTATGGACTCAACTTTGGTGAACAAAACGATAGCCATTAGCCTCTTGACACACCCCCTCGTACTGTATTTTCCGTACACACGCGCGGCGGTGATTTAACTCTAACATGCAGACACATACGGAACTTAAATATGGCTAAGTCCACTACAGTGGGATTCAACTTAATAAAGAAGCTCGTAAAGAAGGTACTTGTGAAGAGATGGTACAACATTTACATGATGTTTATGGACACGTGGTGATCAGATCTATAATTTATAGTCAACCTGTCTAATAAGGACCATTTTTGGATTTGCTAGAAAGGGTTGATGCTTTGGTGCTATGTATTAAAGAAGTATAACTTAACTGCAGCACATAGATGGCCTTTCAATACAGGTGGTCACTAATACAGGTTGCAATGCACCTAGACACCCTCATTCTGTAAGACAAACTTGGCATGGCTTTGTTGTGAGTGGTTATTGGAGGTGTACACTCCAATACAGCAATGATAGCCTGCAAATTCCACCGCATACCACAACATAATTCATTATATCTCTTGAGCCCATTGTGGTCCCACCACAAAAATTTTATCAAACATAGATTATGACCCAATCATTATTCACAAAAGAATTTGAAAAATTTCAAGCAGCATTTTTCAAAATATAAAGGATTAAAGTTTTCAATGAAGTAGTTTTGAACCATAATTAAGTGGATATCCCATAATTTAGGGATCACTGGAAAGGTCAATCAACAGTCTTCCATCAGTGAAAATTGTATTTACACAGTACAAAGTTGCAGTCAATTTTATAACTAGAGATGGACCAAATTTTCATGAAATATTCAAAATATTTGTGGTCATAAATCAGAAACTATGGAATGTATGGAACTAAAAATTTGCATGAGTGATAAGCACCACAGGTACTACAAACACACCAAGTTTCGTCAAAATCCGAGAGGTGACCCTAAATTCCTTGTTGATTTGACATGGAATGACCCGAAAGTAATTCAGCCACCTCTATCTTGTCACACTGTACAGAGATTTATCATTACAGAGCACCTTAATTTGCTACTTTTTTGTAGTGAAACCTCATTAATTGGGCCACCTCTGGGACCCAAACTTTAGCCTGAATAATAAGGTGGTCTTAGTAATGAGGTCATGAGGTACACCTTAGCTATGTTTGGGACCTACTTGACATGGTCACTATAATGAGGTGGTCTTATTAATGAGGTCATGAAGTATACCTTAGCTATGTTCAGGGCCGCCCAGAGAAATTAAGGGGCCCAGGGCAAAGAGTTAAAGTGGGGCCCTTGACCCAAGTTGTAAGGTGAAGACCAAAAAAAAAAAAAAAAAAGGTCACAACCTGCTGGCAATGACAATAACTACCCATCACCAACCATATCTCCTTATCTATAACCTTGCTACACTGCTCCTCTGAAGAATACTGTGACTGCTCTATTAGAGTATTTAGATCTGACTGCTCTATTAGACTGTTAAACAGGTATTCAGGGGGCCCTTTCAGGCTGGGGCCCGGGGCAAAATGCCCCAGTTGCCCCCCCCCTGTGGGCGGCCCTGGCTATGTTTGGGACCTACTTGACATGGTCACTATAATGAGGTGGTCTTATTAATGAGGTCATGAATAATCGGTCAAGAAATAGTAATAACACTGCAAGGTTTTTGATATGAAATGCAGTAATAATGTGCAGTATATTTGGCACGCTCATGCATTGCGCATTTTAATTAAAATTCAGTCTTGAAAATCCTATTATGCTGGCATAATTGGTGCAAGCCTATTGGGACTAGTCTCGCGTGGAAATCAATCAGGTGTTTGCCATGGGTCACAAGAATAGAACGGCAGCAACCACCATGAATAGATAACAATGATGCAATTGTTAAGTGCTTTGGAAGGGCCAGACAAAGTCTCTGGAAGCACATAAAGAGCAGGGACGGGTCACTTCATATATGGATGGCCACGCGCAGGGCCTAGGTGGGGCACACCTTCGCATTAAGTCCTTCAATGCAATTATAAATGCACGACATATGAGTCCATCTCACTGTGGACTCTTACACATTTATATAGAAATCTTATTAAAGTGCATGGTTGTGCCTAGCTAGCTAAATATACTGCTACACTGCTGTTTCTGCAGCTAATTGACCCTACAACCTACGCTATTGCTCGATCAGCATGCAATTTTACCTAATTTCTTCTTCCACAGCTCTCACGGATTAACTCTTCATCCAAATTTTAATCGGCTAGCAACATGTCACACATCAGCATTGGAGATCCGCTCAACCATAGCGGGCATTAAAAGGAATGCGTAGTAGCACGTGCCTCATCACCTGGGCAATCACCTTAGTAGTCAGGTTGGTTGTCCACGTAAGCCAAATGCAAAAATATCACGTGAATAGAAATAACCAATGAAATTTCACACCAGGCGGATGGCGCTAGTTTAAACTGAAGGCTGCTGATCTCATTGGCTACTTTCAAGCACGTGACTTTTAACACTTTGTCTCTCTAGTCAACCAACCGGAAATAGACTGTATCATAGGTCCAATCTCCAACCACTATTAGCATCACTAGCAGCTCACTATTCACAACCTTTTTGCAGTGAGCATTAAAAGGAATACTTCATTTACTAAACCTCTTGCATGTCTTCTATCAAGAACACCTCACTCAACACCTGTTATAGAGTATCTTCCCTCCAACTCATTCACATTTGAACTCGCGATCACGTGATAGTGGGCATTAAATGGAATTTAAATTTTCTTTGTCCGCTGATGTTAATAATAGCGAAATAACATGAAATTGTATCTGCAGCGATGATTTTCACATGAAAATCTGCATGGTTGCGTTATGAGAAATCGTCGCCCGTCGAATCACATGACTTGCAACATTTACTGACGATGGGGCCTGGAAAGCTGACGGTGGGGCACAGGCCCCAGTGTAGCTACGTCACTGCCCACGCGAGACTAATTTGGGACCTACTTACATGGTCACTATAATGAGGTGATCTACATGTCAAGTAGTCTCGCGTGGCCAGACCCTATTTCTCCGCACGGCGCTTATCGATTGGAAATTATAAGCGCCTGGTCCGAAAGCAGGCGCTTATAATTTCCAATCGATAAGCGCCGTGCGGAGAAATAGGGTCTGGCTACGCGAGACTAGCTAAGGTGTACTTCATGACCTCATTGACCTCATTGAGGTCATGAAGTACACCTTAGCTATGTTTGGGACCTTAATGAGGTGGTCTTATTAATGAAGTGGCCACTAGGTGAAGACTGTGAAGTTTCACTGCACATTCATATAAGACACATAGGTTCCATGCAAACCATGCAGGTGAGCATAAGTGGGCAGAGATCAACACACACCACAATAAACAACATGGTAGTTGATTAAGGAAGGAGATGGGATGCTGCTACTATAATACATAAAAACCACAGCCAACACATAGCTATATATTTATGTAGCTAGGAGGTGGCAGTGAACATAGTTTCCTTAGAGGAGGTAGCTCACACAAGATCATCTCTGGAGTCAAAACTACATGTCTTTCAACATCCAATTGATCTAGTCTGTGCAACTTTCCAGAGTCCTACACTACCTGTCAACCATATAACTATGAAGTACGTTACCTTGAGAACAACCTTTCCAATTATTATTCCAATATGAGCTAAACAATGGAATTAGGCTCCTACAAGTACTACAGCATCTTGGGAAAACAATGATGCATGACATCCATATCTGGGTGCCTGGATTTGGAGTGGAATGGTGGACTGGAGTGGTGGAATGGACTGGAATGGAATGGTGGAATGGAACGGTATACTTAGTAATTTCAATTATATAGTGGTCACCTTTTTATAAAAACCACCTTCCACCTCTTGTCTAAATTGTTGTTTTAGAGTGTATCTCTAGAAGACAGTCATATTGATGTATGTCTAGAAAAGCTGGAGTGATATCTAATTTATGATACAATGCAGTAATATGTATCCCATACACAAAACAATTTGGCTATACAAAAAACTAATGCTGAGCGATAGTAGAAAATTCGTTATCACAATGATATAAAAGTATATTGAAGTGTTATTCATGATACAATAATCCACACAAAAACAGCCAAGCAGCTAAAATTTATTAGCATTAACATCATTGCAGCCATTTCTTGGCCGCCACCTTTGATTTCACAACTTTTTTCACCCAGGCTTTTTAAGGCCGCACCATTTTTTCACTGCTTGGCTGTTTTTGTGTGGATTTCACTCCTTTTGTACTTTATAAGGCCCCAACCCAAAACCTGACTTTGAGGTTTGTTTTCACTCACATTTCTTCTATTCTATGTAGATACAATGATGATTATTGAAGACAGACTTATAAATGTATTTTATTGCATGATTTAATTCAATATTTGATAATATTATTGTAATACTCTAATAAAGTGCACATTTTTTTTGAGGACTTCTAATAGAACATACATAGAATGTTCTAGAACAATCTAGTACTTCTATTGGTAGATCTATGAAATTACAAACATTTGATTATGAGCAGATTTCAATTAGAAATTTCATTTATAAAGCAGAAATTAAGTGAGGTGATCAGCCAAGGTAGCAGTGGTTCAGTGGTTAAGGATGCAGGTGTTAGGTATGGAGGTCCCTGGTTCGAACTCTGGTAAGTCAATCAAAGATTGGAACAGCTTGCCAGTATCTGTCATAGAATCAGAAAACATAGATACATTTACTAATTACTTATTGTCTATCTAATTGTTTGCTGTATATCTTATGTGTATGTGTGATTTCTTTGGGGTGTTGATCGCCCCCTGGGCGCATCGGCAATTGTCGTCTGCCCAGTAACAATAAATAAATAAATAAGTTGTTTTTTCCGACATTTTTTGCACACCTTTTTTACCCCGCGGTGACTGTTCTATTAGAGTATTTCGATCCCGCGATTTTACACATGCTTAGTTTTTGCTTTATAACTTTGTCGCTGTAAATCTATTGCTATTCAAACTATCAAAAGGCACTGCTACGATGACCAGCCTATCTATACGCCAATTTTCAAGTTATTTCTATACTTGGTTTACCCTGTAGCTGTGACAGAACTTTGATCTTTTTTTACAGGAATAAACACTCATAACTCCTTATCAGATTCACAACAAACTTAGTACGTGAATCCGCCATTACACGCTCTTCATTTGTACCAAAGATTGTGGCAATCGAGGTACACGTTTGTATTTTATAGAAAGTTTTGCTAAGTGTGCGAAAAGAAATCGAAGCCCCCGTAGTCCCCCGTACGGCGTAAGAAGAAAAAACGAAGAAATTAAAACGAAATTTTGAACGCCCATATCTCGCAAATGGCTGTTGCGAATTTAATCAAATTTTCTGTGTGGTGTACCCTACTTGGGGGACAGCTATAATGCAAAAATGGTGTGCTTTGGAGAAGGGGCCATGGAGGTATGCACATATGAAAAAGCTGTTTTCTTTCTTCCTGTAAATAGTATACTCACGGTGTGTCGCTGGCTTTCTTGGCCGCACGACACACTACCGTGTGTCTTGATAACACGATAATCACACTTTGAACGTTCTTCAGTCAAGTTTCAATTCAATGCATGCTACGCATAATTCACACCATCATAGATTACTATTTACTGTTTGATATATTAGTGTTCACATAATACTTAAAACAAATATGCTATACAAAATTCTAACTAGCTTAACTACCAAACTAAGTACTTTAACTACAAAACTAGCTACCTTAACTACAAAACAACTTACTATTTGCTTGGTTTTCTTGTATCAGACAGATAACTTTCGAGATCGCGTGTGGATGGTTCGTTTTTCTGCTCTACATTTCCTCGACTTGGGGCCTGTTGTCAGAGCCGAATCGTCTCCATTACCTTATAGGATAGTCCTGTGGCAAGAGGACGTGTACTTGGACTGCTCAAACAACCCTGAGACAACCCAAACAACCATTCACAGTTCAGAGTCTCGGCGCAGTTGCTGTACCGTGACTGTATTATCGTCTTGTTTAAAACGGTACACCTAACAGGCTAGTTTGTATCAATTGTCTGACCACAGTGTGTTTAGACCTATTTTTTCTTCGTTTTTACCGACAGGGTGCTCTAATTGAAATACAGAATTGAAGCTATCAGATGTCAGGTCCTAGAGGCATAAAGAGAAAACCTGGAGTCGACGAATCGCCAGATAAGTCTCATTATGTATTATCTAAACAATTGGATATTTGTGGTAAATGCAACAAAGCATGCACAGAGAATGCTCAAGAACAATAAACGAGTGGAACATACTACCAACTGACACAATTGAAATTGCAGATACTGATCTATTTACAGCTAGACTCCAATCATATTATTGTACCTAATGTATTTGTTTATGTGATTCCTGAGCACACCAGCAGGGCTGACTGCTCAGTAAACAATAATAATAATAATAATGAGAAAGCTATACAGTGTGACTTGTGCTGCATGTGGGTGCATGCAGATTGTGATGGTGTTACAAACGAGCAATACAATGCAATAGAAACCCTGTCAACAATTGCCAATAGTGTATACTATTGTAGTGTCAACAGCTGCCTTGCTCGATTTAGAAATCTCACTAATGACTGGGTACAACATCAAGCCTATGGCTTATCCAAACCTGATCAATCTACCTCAACATTGAAAGACCTAGAACAACTTTCCTCTGCACACAACACACTTGAAAAGGCTGTATTAGATCTAACTAGCAGAATCAATAACTTACAGGTCCAGGAGTCACAGTTAGTTGATCAAATAAAAACAACCTCAGATGCCTTGGGCAGACACCCTACCCAACAGGCTCCTGACCGCAGGTCAAATGTTGTGCTGTATGGCATTGGCGAAAGCCCCACCAAGACTCCCAAACATGAAAGGGTGCAAAAGGACATCAAGGCTGTTCTAGAAATTCTCAATGGTATAAACGTACAAATAAATCCTGACCACATTATAGACTGTTTCCGTCTTGGCAAGTTTAAAGTAAACCAACCAAGGCCCAGACCAGTTTTAATTAAGCTAAAGCGTGTAATGGATGTCAGTGCAATTCTTGCCAATAAAAGATCTCTGTCCTCTCCTCTGGTCATAAAACCAGACATATCTCCTGACGAAAGGAAAATCGAATCAGCACTACTAAAAGAACGTTGGTCATTGATTCAAAGTGACCTTGACCGCAAACACATCAAGCTCATTAACAATTGTATCCTTGTCAATGGCCAGCTACATGGAGAAATTGTCAATTCTGTTTTCAAACGTTCTCTCACTTCACATGTTTCAGTACAACCAATGGATCAGCAACCATCACATGCACAATCGCGACATCAGGAACAGTCTTCCTGATGAATACTTAAATAGCTACAATGGTAATTCACATGACCATTTTCCCAATAATTCTCCCTCCAATAGTTTAACTAACAACACATTATGTAATGCAACTGATGATTATTCTAATGATAAATTGAGTCTGAATTGTTGCAGTTTGAGAAGTGTCAGTAAGAAAGCAAGTTTTCTAGCTCTAATAGATGAACACAAGCCTGACATTATATGTGGACGTGAGTCCCACCTCGATAACTCATATTTTACTGCTGAAATCTTTCCCCCTAATTACACTGTACTTAGAAAAGACCGAGCCGAAGGTGCTGGAGGAGTCTTCATTTGTGTTGAAAAAAGCCTGAAAATGTCTGAGATGCCAGAACTGAATACAAATGCTGAATTAATTTGGGCTAAAGTAACTCTTCCTAAAAAAAAACCAATTCACCTATGTTCATATTATCATCCACCCAATACATCTGTTCACTCTATCCTACAACTGAAAGACTCATTAAACAAACTAACAAATAACTCAAACAAGTTTCTCAACATTATCATGATGGGTGATTTCAACCTCCCAAGCATATCCTGGACTGACATTGGCGGTCAGGTTACCTCACCGCCAACATATAGATTGGAAGTAAATAACATATTTTTAGATATAGTAAACAACTTTGGCTTTGAACAATTTGTCAATTCACCAACTCGACAAAGCAATACACTTGATCTTGTCTTCTCGACTTACCAAAATGTTACAGATGTTATTGTCACTCCAGGAATATCAGATCATGAAGTTATAACACTCTGTATCAGTACAGCTTGCAAATTTACACAGAATAAAACAGATCACAAATCACCCTTGTACTATAAGGCAAATATCTTAAACATTAAAAGTGATCTAATGGAATTCCAAAACACCTTCATAACCAGTGACCCCCTATTGAGATCTGTTGAGCAGAACTGGTTAAGATTTAAAACTGCAATCAGTGAGACAGTTTCTAAACACATACCACACAAAACTGTATGGTCACGCAATCACTTACCCTGGATAAACAGGCAAATTAAGAAGGATATGAAAGTTCGCAAACGTTTATATAATAAGGCCAAAAGAACTAATTCTAACACTGACTGGAATACCTATCGGCAAATGAAAAATCTCATCAATAATAAACTAAAAGCAGCACACAATAACTATTTTAGTAGAATATTTGATGCATCCTTTGGTGGTAACTGTCGCCAATTTTGGAAATATATCAGAGCAAAGCGCAAAGACAACAATGAAATTTCTACATTAACAGTGAATGGTCAATGTATATCAGATACTAAAAGTAAAGCGACCATCCTGAATAACTACTTCAAATCAGTCTTTACCAAAGAAAACCTGACGCATATTCCTCCTATGGCCAACTCTGGAAGTTCATTACCATGTATTCCTAATATTACATTTACAGTTTCTGGCATACAACATCTGCTGTCTACACTTGATACCAACAAAGCCAGTAGCCGGGATCATTTATCTCCATATATATTAAAGCATTGTGCAGAAGAGATATCACCAGTTTTACAAATCATTTATTCTCAATCTCTTGACTCTGGATCCCTACCAACTGATTGGTTGGCTGCCAATGTATGTCCAATCCACAAAAAAGGAAGTTGCACAGAGCCTTCAAACTACCGGCCTATTTCTCTAACCTCTGTCTGTTCCAAAGTAATGGAGCACATAATATATCACACCATCATAGAACATCTTAACTCAAATAACATTTTAATTAATATTTTTAGATCCCAACATTCTTGTATAACACAGTTAATTGACTTGGTGGAGGACCTGTCCTTTGCTATGGACCATCAGAGGCAAGTTGATGTTATCCTACCAGACTTTTCCAAGGCATTTGACAGTGTCCGTCACCAAAGACTTCTCAAGAAACTTAAACACTATGGAATAAGCAACAACATCTATAATTGGATAGAAACATGGCTTACTAGAAGATCTCAATGTGTAGTCCTGAATGGTATTTCCTCACATCCAGTTCCAGTTCAATCTGGTGTACCAAAGGGAACTGTACTTGGTCCTTTAATGTTTCTTCTGTACATAAATGATATCTCCAAGAATATTCACTCGCAATTACGTCTTTTTGCTGATGATTGTCTTCTCTATAGAGTAATACATACTGAACAGGATACCCTTCAATTACAACAGGATCTTGACCTATTATCCAATTGGGCAGAAACATGGCAACTGAAATTCAACATAAACAAATGTACTATAATGCGATTCACTAGGTCTACATCACCACTCACATTTAATTATCAACTCAACAATCTAGTCTTATCCACTGCAGATCAACATCTGTATCTTGGTGTATTACTGGACAAGAAATTATCATGGTCACCACATATATCTCGCACTACAAGTAAAGCTACATGAACTCTAAACTTTCTAAAATGTAATTTAAGCACCTGCTGTACAGATGTAAAAGCTGCAGCTTACCTTTCAATGGTCCGTCCCTCAATGGAATATGCAGCAGCAGTCTGGGATCCCCACCATACTGGGGATATCCAACATTTGGAAAAGGTACAACGCAGAGCTGCAAGATGGGCACTTAATGATTATGGAAGATATAATTCAGTTACATCTATGTTGGAAATTTTAGGATGGGACACTCTTAAAAAAAGACGCATGATTACAAGATTACAAACACTATTTAAAATATTACACAATGATTATGCACTCGAAATTCCACATCACTATCTCCACCAAACACGACACACCAGACAGTATCACCCCCAACACTTCATTATTCCAAATTCATCTACTGTAACATATCAACAGAGCTTTTACTCAAAAACAATTAATGAATGGAACAACTTACCCACTGCAATAATTGATCACGATGATTTGAATTTATTTACTAATAACTTACTAACATTACCATAGACTCTTAAATCATTGTAGCTAGCTATAGTATGTTCATGTTGAGCTGAATCCTCAAAAACATTTAATAACTCACAGATGATGCAGTTATACACGATCTTGAAATTTGGTTCATTTGTAGTACTGCTTGACCCGCTAAAAATATTTCAAAATCTTTTTGTTCAAATGTTTGACATAATATTTACGGCCAATCAAAATTTTCACAATACATTTCCTATGGGGAAGCCATATAAGTACATTGTCAATTATAGCCCTTTCCCAAACTTGTAATGGATCCAAACTGTACGTGTCTGTTGTTGACACCTTTGCTGTTACCAATAATCATCTGGTTGGCTGAAATGTTAAATCTTTTGAGAAAAATCCACTTTTAATTTTTAGCTGTTTTTCAGGATTCAGCTCAACGTGAATATACTATAATACTTGTAAATCTTTGTAAATTCCTTTTTTCCTGGACACATCAGCAGAGCTGCCTGCCCAGTAATAATAAATAAATAAATAAATAAATCAGTAAGTGTATCAATTAGGTAATTAACTGCGTGGGCGGCCGATATTTTTACAATTTTTGTTACAGCCTTGTAGCCAAACTTTTCCATGATAAAGCAAGTCAAGTATATAGTTATAAAACAGCTAAGCCAGCTTTTCAAGCAGCATTTTTAGTGGAATTCTAGACCCTTCGCAAAGCGATCTACTAATTGCGTGGGCGGCTGATAAATATACACAATTCAATTCAATTATTAGCTTTATAGTGCAATGTTACAGGTGTACATGGTTGCACAACAATAAAAGTGAGTTCGTATACAATTACACTAAAAGTAATCTGGTAAGTACCAGATCCCATAACTTAAATTAAGTACTATATAATTACAATTAACTGCTAAATGTATCAAAGTTGGGTGGCTTGGGATGTTTGGAGCAGATGCTACAAGGACATGTAAAATGGAAACTATGCTGGTTGTCTGGATCGAAGTTTCTCATAAAATGTTGCCATAGGATTTTAGTTAGTTGAAATTTAATGGTAACAAAGGGTTGAGTTAGGTCAATTACTGGTAAGCTGTTGAAGGTTCGAGGAAGTCTGTTGAAGTAGAAGTTTCTTTGTTGATTAGCTGACGTAAAAACATGTTCAAGTTTGTTACTGGAAGAAGACCTAGTAGAATGATGACAGAATTTGATGAAGGTCTGGATGTTGAAATGATCAGATGGATTTTGAATTGATTTTATGAAAAACAGAATGTCACACTGGTCATAAATATACATTAATGGTAGTAGGTTGAGCTTGATAAGGCGAGTTTTATAATCAGAAACATAATCGTTGAGGATGTATTTGGTAGCTCGGCACTGTATTCTTTCAAGAGCAGAGATATCTTGGATAAGGTAGGGATGCCACAATGGGGAACAATACAGGAGCTGAGACCTTACTAGTGCTATGTACAGAGTTCTTTTAGTTGTAGTGTTAATAGAATGGCTGAATGTACGTCTAAGCAATCCTAGGGTTCGATAAGCTTTGGATGAAATGTGGTGATAGTGGTTTCTCCAGGACAGGTCGGTGGATAGAATGATACCAAGGTCACGATGGGTGTTACTAGATGTTATCGAGGAATCGTCAATGTTGTAAGAAGTTGGGAACTTTGTATTAAAGGAGAGGTGAATAAATTTCTTAAGTGTTAAAAGATAAGTTTGAGTCTTGAGACCAGTCAAATAAGGAGTTGAGGTCATCCTGGAGTTTGATAGAATCAAGTAGTTCAAAAATGAGTTTGTAGCATTTAGTGTCATCTGCAAAAGATAAAGCATTGGAGTGATGAATGGATAGATACAAATCGTTAATGAAAACTAAGAACAAAAGTGGGCCAAGGATGCTCCCCTGGGGCACACCTAATAAAACTGGAAGTAGAGTTGAGTAGGAACCATTGAGTCGTACACATTGGTATCTATTATAGAGATATCATTTGAACCACCACCACAGGTTGCCTGTAATGCCAATTTGCCACAATTTTAAGAGTAGTTCATTGTGAGGAACTCGGTCGAAAGCTTTGGAAAAATCTAAATAGATTACGTCTGTTTGGGTTTTGTGCTCATAAATATCTTTGAGGAAGATAAGAAGTTGTTGCAAAGTTGAGCGCCCTTTCATGAATCCAAATTGTGAGGTAGAGATACGACTAGAAATAGATTTTGTAACTTTTTCATGAATAATATGTTCGAGTACCTTGGACACAATGCAGAGTAGGGATATAGGTCTATAATTAGTAACACAATTTTTGTTGCCAGCTTTGAAAATAGGGGTGATGCAATGTATCTGCCATTCGGAAGGAAGACAACAATGGTAAATGGCATATGAAAATAAATAGTGTAAAGGTTTGGTTAAAACAATAGCACAGTTTTTTAGGACAGCAGGACTAATTCCATCAATACCAGTCGCCTTTGAAGAGTCAAGAGATAGTAAGCAGTGTGGACTTCGTCTTCAGTGATATTGATGGAGTCAATGGTAGAATTTGTAGAAGGCATGTCTTCAAATAGAGGTAAGGAGTAGGTACTCTGAGAGAACACAGAGTAAAAGTACCTGTTGAACAAAGTAGCTTTATCAATGTCATGGGTGGCAGAACTATCATCAAAGAAGACTGTAGCAGGGATAGAAGCGGATTTAGTGATGTTTCTTACATGCTGATATATTTTTGAGTCATTACTGAAGGTAAAATTGTGGACTAGATTTGCTTCAAAGTTGGCCTTGGCTTGTTGGATGCTGTTTTGGAGGTTATCTTCTGCTGTTTTTATACAATTCAAATTGTGATCAGTAGGATGAGATTTGTATTTCTTTCGTAGAGTCCGAACACACTTAATCTGATGGCGTATATTTGAAGTGTACCATTTAGGAAACTGAGAAGAGCTGGTTCTAATTTTAGGAATAAACAGGTCCATTCCCCTAGTGATATTGTTCTTGATAAAGAGCCAGATAGAGTCTATGTCAGATAGCTGTTCACAGGTAGTATAGTCAATATGAGACAGATAATTGATGAGGCCAGGATAATTGGCTTTAGAGTAATCAAAGATATCTAGTGGAGTGTGTGAGGGTATATGGTCTGCATGTGACTTAACACTTAAGGTGACAATAAAGTGATCAGATGATATCGATTGGTAATGGGGATGAATAGATATGTTGTACACAATATCTTCATTGTTAGTGATTATTAAGTCCAGAGTGTTTCCTTGATTGTGGGTTGGCTCATCAACCAGTTGAAAGAGGTTTAGCTGAAACAGTAAGTCACAAAATTTGTTAGATTTTGGTGAGGATCCACTATAAGTGGCCCAGTTGACATCAGGGAGATTGAAGTCTCCCAAGAGAATAATTGGACTTGATTCGTTGACTAGGTTGGTAAGGTAACTATGCAGCGATTCATGGTAAGAGTTTGGAGGAATGTAAACAACATTGACTATAAATGGATTTGATGTAGAGATGAGAACAGTTAGGATTTCAACATGAGGTGAGGATGACAATTGACTACTAGTGATGTTATCCTTTACAGCAAGTAAAACACCCCCACCTCTAGAATCTCTATCTTTATGATAAATGGTATAGCCACTGGGTATTATTTCATTGTCAAATATATCTTTAGATAACCAAGTCTTGGTGATACACAAAATGCTGAAATCAGATGAACAAATAAAAGATTGGAAATTGGATAGTTTGTTTGTTGACAAGACTTCTGGCATTCATTAAGCAAATGTGCAGATCATTTGGTTGAGTGTCATGTGGGATAGAATGTTGATTGAAATCATGTAAGTTATTGATGCTGTTTCCAGTATTGACGTCACTAGAAATTATGTCAGAGTTATCATTGGTAAAAGCATTTGAATCATTTATTAAATTAAGAGAAGTGTTGTAGGGTGTACCAGGAACTAGTCAATTGTTGGAGGACTCCATTGCAGTTTCAGTTTGTGGAGATTGGGAAAGGATGAATGAGGAGTTAATGATTTGGCCATGTAGTTTGTTCTGGACAAAAATCTTATTATAACGAATTCTAATGACTTTTTGGATTAGAGACCACCTCTCTTTTAGAAGAAGTGACCCAGTCTCAGTAGATGACGAATAGATAGGGGATTGATGGAGTTTTCACCTTCTGTAACAATGGATGTAACTTTATCTAAGTCGTGAGTGAGCCGTTCATTCCTAGGAGTCCCCTTACTACATTCATTTATTCCATAAATCACTACATTAAACTTACGATCTCCTTGTGCTTTATCATCTGCCTTGTCAAACCTTTTAGCGGTTGTTGCTGACTGTGTCTGCCTGTTGGTGACAGACACAACAGGAGTTGACTGTATGTCCAGTTGTGACTCAGGGGAAGAGCCTTGAGGGTTAATAACCTCGTTGGTTGGAGATGCTGAAACTTTCAGAGCTGTCACTTCTTGAATGAGATCATCAACGGTAGATTTTAATTCTTGCAATTGATTTTCTTGAATGCTTAGATGACAGTGTGGGCAGTAAAAAGGATCTTCTCCTTCTTGAAACATTTTGTACAGTGTCTGTGAGAATCCGGCACATTGCCGGTGGATCCAAGCATTACAAGTACTTTCACAGTAAATTGCCTCGTGCCCCTCTGTGTCTTCAGTGGCATCAATAATAGGATCCAAACAAATTGGATAAATTGTTGAAGTATCACCTGGAGAGTTTATTGGAGGTTGTTTCCTCTTAGTATGAGGGGTTGCCATGGTGACAATTCTAGTATTAATAAAACACGAGAGCAGGCAGTTAAAGTACAATAGTTTTCTGACCTTTGGTGGTACCGTTAAAAGAAACTAAGCCACGATACAGCAGCGTATGCATCTGGGGGTCAGGATCTTCAGGGACAGAGACGTCACGTCCGTCTGGCTAAAATCAGCCTGGCTTGGTTTCCTGGTAATCCTTGCGACTAATGAAGACTTTGAGAATAGTAAGATGGCTTTGTAGAATCAAAAACACACAATTAGGGCCAGGTAACATAGAACACTATAGCACCAAACAACTTCATTCCCGCGGTTTTGTGCTTACACAGCTTGTTATAGCCTTGCAACCAAACATTTCGCGAATAAGCAAGCCTAAAGAGTTACAAAACAGTTGGTAACATCTTACAGCAATATCACAATGGTAAGCTGTAATTATCATATCGCGATAATGATTTGATTTTGATTATGATTAGCTAACATACCGGTAAAGGCACAGCCTATATACTGGATCTGCACACAATAGTACAATTAACCATTATACAAAAGTAAATCTCGAGTCAAATAAGTGATTATCTAATAAGGATTTAAAATTATTTACAGAATTTATGTTAACTACAACTGCAGGCAAAGCGTTCCAATCATTAATTAACCTATTAAAAAATATTTTGATTGACAGTTTAATCTTGAGTGACATTTGAAAAGCTTAAACTGATGTCTCCTTGTAATGGTGGTATTGGAGTAGGTATATAGATTGGAAAAATCTGAATTGAAGTAGTTATTGATAATCCTGTAAAGTAGTATCATTTTTTGATCGCGAGTATCGAACTATCGATATTATCGCTCAGCCTCGCGCTCAGCACCTACAAAAAAGATGTGACCACGAAACTAAAAGTAACTAGCAACTAAAGGAGCTAATATCTGGTGAGGCCAAGAAATGAATGTTAATATATACTGCATGATTACTAAGTATATGCAGTCTGACTGCATTCCGCCCTAATTGATTCCCTGTAAAGGCTGATAAATTGGTATCTTTCCAATAGTCATTGTAGAGGAGAAAAAGGCGGTTGAATTACTAGCCAATTACAGGGAATTATTTAGGAATGCAGCAAGACTCTACACAAGTCAATAATAAAGGACCAAACTTTTTAGCCAGTCAGTTGCCAGTATTAACATTCATTTCTTGGCCTTACAAGATATTAGCTCCTTTAGTTATCAGAGTTTGATGGGCATGTCATTTTTGTACAGCAAAGCTGTTTTTAAATGGGATATCGGGGGAAGATCCAGAGTTTGGAAAAGGGGGCACATTGCTGAGAGAGAGAGAGAAAAAAAAGATTGACTGCTCTATTAGAGTATCTCAATCTTGTATGCAATTTTTTGAAGGGGATGGGGGGTTTGCACGTGCCCCCCTGGATCCACCACTGGGTATACTGCTGTATTGCAAATCAGATATCACTTTTCTAGGCATGTGGTGCACAAGTAATCAGTAAGACCATCCTATAGGGATACACCCTAAAACAGCAATTTAAACATTAAAGTAAATGGTCTTATAAAGAGGTGGTCTTTAGGAAAGGGGGGTCAAAAATGAACTGAGGCACTACATTGTCTCTGGTTTGATAAGGTAATTATATAAGACCAAAAAAAAAAAAAAGGTCATAGCCAGCTAACAATAGCTGCCCACCTCACCAACCACGCATTTATAGCTGATAAAGTACATAAAAATCCTTAAATAGCTCACTACACACTGTTCTAATACTGTGACTGCTTTATTAGAGTGACTGCTCTATTAGAGTATCTCGATCTTAGTATACTAAAAAATTTTGGAGGGGGGGGTCATGCAAGAGCCCCCTTTGACCCCCCTGTATTCGCCCCTGTTTTTATAAAGAGATGAGCACTTATTAAATTTACCTAAGTACTGCTCCATTCCACCATTCCATTCTAGTCCACCATCCCAGTCCATTCCACTATTTCAGTCCACCATTCCACTATTCCAGTCCATTCCACTATTCCAGTCCATTCCACTATTCCATTCCACCATTGCAGTCCACCCTCCATATCTCTCCATTTTGATCATTTTATTGTTATAGCTTATAGCTAGTCAATGAAGTTAGCAAATTACATTATGAGATTTTTAGAAAATTTTGAGTACGTAGTTATTTAGTTTCAAGAAATAACTCATAATATAGCTATTATGAGATTTTCACTACTGATACATTACCTTGAATCATTTTAAATAAATAAATAAATCCTTGTAGCTATTAGCTAACCATTACCTTTGAATTTACTGATAAAACTTACTTTGTGTTAGCTATGAGTGCTCACATTGAGATGAGACACTAACTACTTTTGGCCTTTAATTTTCAAACAGTAATCAAGACACACGGTAGTGTGTCGTGCGGCCCAAGAAGCCGGCGCGCCACACCGTGAGTATCTTCTATATTATATAAAGCTGAAAAGCCGTCTGTCTGTCTGTCTGCATTCCATTTGAGTTCACGCATTATGCACGTGTCGAAGCGCTTTTGGCATCAAACAAAGCGCTCATCATCCAGGAATAACCTAGTATTTAAATGAAGGCTCTAGCTGCCGTCGTTCGTCGTTTACAGCGCATTTAGTGCAATGGTGTAGAGCAAAAATTTGCCTGAATTCTTTCTGTAAACCGCATGCAAACCGCAAGTAAACACCCTATTGCCATTCAACTTAAGCATGCTTTTATAAACAACATTTAACGACACTGTAACCACAAGTGAAATTTTGTACAAGCGGTAGAGCGTGAAGCTTGAAGGTTGTGAGTTCACTTCCCAGTTGTGTCATTGTTTTTTTTGTTTTTTTTTTCCATTTTTAAACCTTTTGATTATAACTTTTTTCTTCAACCTTTTTGCTACTACTTTTTTTTTTCATTTTGGCAGCCTTTTTGGTAGCTAACAGGTTTTCTGTTATGTTCTTTTCATGCTATTTTTCTCTCACTCTACAGTGAAACCTGTGTAGTAAGGACACCTTGGGACAGCAGCGGAGGAAGTAGTTGATATGAGGGGGGGCTGCATGGGCTGACCCAGACTTATTTCTATAGTTTGGTAAGGTGAGACCAAAAACAAAACAAAAAAAGGTCACAACCAACTGACAAGAGCTTTCCACCTCACCAGCTACCATTTCTAGCTGATAAACTACATAAAAATCCTTACATAGCTCGCTACACACTCACTACTTTATTAGAGTGACTGCTCTATTAGAGTATCTCGATCTTTATCACGGTTTTCAGCCCCACTCCAAGAAAGATCATTTCGGTGTGATATCATTCTGAGGGGGGGGTTTAGCCCCCTAGCCCCCCCCCCCCCCCCCCCCCTTCCGCCGCCTATGCCTTGGGACTAACCAAGTGTGTCCTGATTATCAAGGTTCCTGATTTTCCAGGTCAGTTTACATGTTAAGGGATACTTTAGGACCAATACCAAGTGTCCAGATTATGCAGGTGTCCTCCACCGCATTGGTTGATAATAGTTAGTAGTAGCTGTACAAAGGTGATGACAATAGGTAATAATAGTGAGTAGTAGCTAGCTTACTCAAAATATCATACAGTATAGTAGTGCTGTAAATGTAGGGAGGTTATAGAGGTGATGACAATAGGATCTAGGTACAGGTTGTAGTGTAGTAAAGGGAACATTAGGGAGTGTAGTATTGTTACAATGTGGTAACTTCTGCATTGTAGGGCAGGTACCAATAAAGTTTTGTGGTCAAAATATTATCAAATGATGCTCCATGTATAGCCTACATAATACGACAGGTACTACTAGAACCATCCACATTGTTCACACCTGCATGTGCATTGTATTACTACAGTAGTTTAGCTACTGCAGTTCTGGAGTAATTTTGGTATACTTTGCAAGATGGCGGCATTAAAAACGATATCACCATTCATGTTGCAGGGCATGAATGAATGGTACTGATGTTTAATGCTTGGTTGTTATCATGGTGTGGTCTGCAGGTCATCTGGCAATGCGAGTATTGTTGTAGCAAATCAATACATGCTTTTATAGGCTTTTTTTCACTTTTGGGAATTTTTGATGCACCTTTTTGTTCCATACAATTTTTTTATACACAAATTGTTATGCTCACAGTTTTTCAGCACTGGTACATAGACTCATCATAGGGACTCTTATAGCACTTTTGTAGTAGTGCAGGTGAATTGCCAACATAGTGTGTTGTTCTGTCTCTAGGTAAAAGCTTCTTTCACACTTAATCTGCAGCTGTATGACATTATACTGCTGTAGAAAAGAAACAACGTAATTGCATGATTGCATGAGCAGGTACTACTGTGCATCTGAAAAGTGATATTACTACTGGCATCATGCAGATACCATAGTTTACACTGAGGAACTGTGTGTGCAATTGCTTGACCTCACACAACTATTTCACTAATCCTGTTTACATCCTTTCACTTTAGATCTAGATCTGCTTAAAGAATCACACATTACCTTAATGCCGGATAGGACAATTAATGATATTGTTTAAACACCTGCATGGGGTTTGTATGGCAACAGGTATAGCTATGTGTCACTACAACATTAGTGCATAGCATACTGAAACTGTGCTATGTGTACACTACCTGTCATGTACTGAGGTATTGCCTCAGCTTGCATGTAGTTTAAGTAACACTGCATGTTCATTATTTCACTATATGTACATAGTTAAAAGAAGACATAAGGATCATGCACTAACATGCATGTTATGTTGCGGGGCTGACGATAGTAGGTTCGATCGAAGGTGATAACAAGAGTGATAACTAGTGACAATCCCTTCATGCTACTGAAGCCATAACTATGTAGTACACACATGAGATAATTACAAGAAACGGAAGAATACTAATGCCTAACCTAGAGTACATAGTACAGTGTTATACAAAGTGTATGCATGTTCAAGTTCAGTTCCCAACAAGTGTTGTGAGATGACAGGCGGACGGCAGGGAAGAAATATCCATTCAGGTAGGTCTCGTCCTTTGTTCACAATGTCTTTGAAGACGACCAACACACTAAATACACAGGGGGGGCTCAGGGGCGGATCCAGACTTTTAAAAAGGGGGGTTCCACTTTGGAATTGTAACTTCAGCCTAGCTGTAAATTGAATACAAAAAAAAGGAAAAAAAGTCATCACCTGCTGACAATTAGATACCCTCACTAACTACATTTCCTTATTCACAACTGTATACATAACTTGCTACGCTGACTGCTCTATTAGAGTATCTCAATTTGACTGCAGAGTATCTCGAGTAAGAGAGTCTCTTTCAAAAGGGGGGTTCCATGGAACCCTTTGAACCCCCCTGGATCCGCCCCTAGGGCTAATAGTTTCAGTGTGACCTTTTCCTTATCCGAAAACATCAATGTTGCTTTCCGTAAAACAAAGAAAAACGGTAAGTTCACAAAACATGAAAAATTTTCTAAGTCAGAAGTGCGTCCAAAAAAAAAAAATTCGCCCGGAGGTGATGTGTTCAATCGGACGTGATTATACCATGGACATTATCTATGATTATACAGAGGCAACTTACAATACATTATTAAATTCTCACCTAGGTCGAGGTCGAGTTCGTACACCAAGTATCTCGGCTTCTTCGTCCTTCAGGTCGTCTTCAGCCTTGTCTGTCCCCCAAAAAACAAATTAGCAGACACACCCACTGTTTACAAATCACACTTGCATCCAATCAACAGTTGTATATCTTCAGCAGTAAAAGTTCATTACGTCTCTTCGTATATACCTTGGTACATACACGGAAACAATTATGGTGGGCGTGGCAAGGAAATTACGTAGGAAAAAATACATAGACTTATGCTTGAATGGTTCACATGTGCTCCTTTGCAATTGTCTGCTAACTCTGCTTTCAATCTCTTGCAAATCCAGATGTTTGATAGAGTCCAAAGGGCAACAAGTATTGGAGAGATTTGGCCATGCATATAATTTTCTTTAACAAATAAATCCAGCCAATCAGGCACAGCAGTGCCAACCCATTGAGAATCACAATATTGGAATAAGGAAATGATGATTGTACTGGCTAAGGTCAGGATAGTATACAAGTCTGACAACAGAAAAGCGAACCGTTGTGCAGGGTAACTCATCTACTTACTTAGTGCAAAGTGGCACTGTTAGTCTATACTGTATGCTCTAATAGGGAGGACTGGGTCCGTTTAGCTGTTTATAAACAAAGTATCTGTTAATTGGATGCAAGAATGATATGTAAATAGTCTGTATTATTATTATTAGGGTTAGTCTGGTACATCTTCCCACTGGTGCTTATCAGAGACAACTTTTTACCCACTGCTGTACTTGGTGCCAGTATATTTGTGGTAGAGATTTCCTATCTCACTACAACATTACTGTGTTAAATAGTAGTAATGAATTATAAAAAATACTCCATTTGGTTATATTTAATGCATGATAACTTTATACCACAATGAAATGAAGTTAAAAAACAAACAAAAGAAATACACAATATTATATAAGTGTACATTTGTGTGTGTGTATGTCCACTAGTGTCCAGATGGTGGTAGTTCTCGAACGTAATTTGAAGGAAACAATCCAGTCTGTAAAAACAAAATGATGTAACATGTAGTTATAGTATTACCATGTAGCCTACAGCTACCATAGAATAATGATGTTAATTGTATAGCCACATTTGTTAACTACCCGCCAAATTTTGATCTGATACTCAGTGGAACATTGTGTCTAAACACACACACATGCACGCACACACACATGCACGCACACACACATGCACGCACACACACATGCACGCACACACACATGCACGCACACACACATGCACGCACACACACATGCACGCACACACACGAACCATTACACAGTACACACACGCACGCACGCACACAAACACCACTACACAGTACACACACGCACCACTACACACACACACACACACGTACGCACAGATTACCTGTCCCTTATATTCTCCTAGCCACCATTGTTGTCGAGATGTGTCCTTTCTTACTAATCTGACATGACAATGTTTCTAACAGTAATAAAACACATCCATTATATAGACAGCAAGTATCTATTACACATGGCACAACATTTGGTATACACTAAATATAACAGAAACAGTAGGAAATCTCAACTAAGTCTACAATTTGTAATGAAGCTTAAAATGGCAAGTCTCTTGGAGATGCAAAACTACAATCATCACGTTATGATATAACAACAAATACTGGTGATACTAATATGCTATCACAGAAAAATTGGCGGTGTACCGTTACATGCGAACATGTATGTTGAATCCAGTCACCACATGCATCAGTCTGGACAGGTTGCTTTTATGATTGAAACCATGTAAGGTCATGCTGCTTTAAAGGTCCTGCTGCAGCCTAGTTTCTTTTGTGGGCCACACCCACTTATTAAGATCATCTGTAGGCATACGAAGACATGTCCACTAATCGAGTATAAGTTTTAGTCTTACAGCAGGCAGCTCCTGTCGTGAGCCACACCCATTTGCATGCATGGAACCATACTAATTTACCAGTAAGGTAGTATCCAGAAGCCACACTTGGTTTGATGAAACCTACCTCAACAACTGCTATCAAACGCTTGGAAACAAAATAAGAAAATAATATACAAATTTTAAATTTGGCGGTTTAGTGACACATCGCCAAATTTAGTTTACCACCAAATTTTGTTGTTATATGTTATGTCAAAAATTTATTATTGTGGTTACCAGGGTCCCCCTAACACATCCCTAACTTACTTCAAGAGATAACTCTTCTTGATATTCTGCTTGGAAGTTGTACATTGCCTCACAGTAAACCACAGTATTGTGTGTAGGGGGTATGGGGGGTCTTCCAGGGGGGATGGGGGGGATAGGAGGTCTTGGTGCTGGTTGTGGTTTCTGAGGTGTAGGTGGTGGTGGTGGCTGCTGTTGTCTCTGGTGTACATCCCAGTATGGGTAACGTAGTGTAGTGTCCACACCAGGGAAACTGAAACCCAGTGAGTGCTCCTGGTAATACTGGACTAGATCCTATAATATAGTAGAACTTTAATGTGTGTGTGTGTGTGTTGTGTGTGTTACACTTACAGAGACACTGTCAAAGTCTTTAGCATCAGACACAAAGTAACGGTTGGTATGAGGATTGACAGATATTTTGATATGCTTTGGATGATGTCTCCACCTGGGGTAATCAGAAACTACACATGACCTTTTAACCTTCTACAACACAGCTATCTCCATGCAGCTAAACTGTTTGTGTTCAGCTGAGTTTCCATTTTTAGTAACTTTTTTAATGCAGGAGCTTAGCTGAACATAGTTGTTACTATGTCGTTAAACATACCGGTGTCTTAAATATTACATTTAAGACAAGCTTTTTATTTGAATAAATAATGGTCTTCCACACACAATCACTTTCCCAACCTTGATAGTACATAACAACACATTTTAGAAAGAACTTATTTGGCCACTACAACATATCAACAACTGCTGGATAAGTTGGGTGTGTGGTAGTCAAACACAACAAGGTTACCTTAGACCGATAGCATACTCTCCCCTTCTCTGATCACTCTCTCTTATCAAGAAGACGCCATCTTGAAGGTCCTTCAACATGTTCTCAGCTTCAATACGTGATAGACGGTGAACAAACCTACACATTGTCAGATATAACGTAACACAACAGTTGTAATAAATACTTGTACTTATCATTACTATTACTTGATAACTTGTACGCAGCCCATAGGTCAATGACTTGATCATTAACATTACGAGCACTCAATAATCTTTTCATATAACTAGTGTTGCACCGACATGTGATTTTGCCAATATTCCAATAACCGATATTGGATAATATCTTCAAACTAATAAACGTAGTTGATCTGGTATAGCACAGCATGTCTATCTTGTAGCAATTTTTACTAGAAATTTGATTGTGAAGGACCAATTTAGCTTGTTTATATATAGTGGTAGTATTGCTACAACAACAGCTGATAGTACACTGCAGCATTAATAATGTACAACTCAATGCATTTGTAAACATCATCTGGTGCACATGAGCATGTACTTCCATATATCTGTATCTGCTGCTTTTCATCATGGTGCTGATCCGATACTGATATACAAAAAACACAACCAATGTATGGTTTTTCTGATAACTGATCCGATTATCAGTGCAACACTACATTTAACAACATTTGTGAAGTTATATTCCATATATAGTCTTATCAAGAGTTAATAATAAGAGAGGAGAGTGTCTAACGCTACATAGGCCTGTAATAGATTGCGCAGAAGTTAAACGGCTTCCTTTCCGTGTAATGTATAGGGTTCTAGTATTTGTTCGTTTCCTTACCGCAATTAGTTTAGCTGCACCGTGATGAATCCTCGAGAATATTCGAAGACTGAACTAAAGACTGAGCTGTATGTACAGGGAACAGTACTCCTTCAATTCAAGAATGCTCAAAGGTAGGGTAACATGGCGACGCAGTGAAAATTCGAAGCGATACTCCGCCTTTGGTTCAGTGTTTATTGGTTTCTCAGACGCTCTCCCCCAGAGTTATCTTCGAGGTTAACAGCCACACTTCTTTACGCAACAGAGCGATGCTCTTCGTGGCGAAATTGAACATCGAGTTGAATGCATGCCCTTATGTCTGGGATAGCCTTTGTGGTTAAATGCGAGAATATACTAGCCAGTCTGTACGTTATGCGGAAAAGAAGCCATTTAACTTCTGCGCAATCATCTATTACAGGACTATACGGCGTTAGAACTCTCCTCTCTTATTATTAACTCTTGGTGTTATTCATAACAGACACCTCCTCCACTATCTGGTCTAACATGACTGAATTCCCAATTTAAGCACATCAATTGGTAAAGATAATTGATGGTCAAGTTTTATGTAAAATTGATCCACTAAAAACTAATAACTATTTATGATATCTATATGATGCCCACCATGAATGACCATCAAGGCTGTCAATTGTCGGTAGCCTCTGTAATTGTGGGCTTCTCGGAGACAAGTTGGGGTTTGAGTTTCTGTGGAGGGTAAGAAATAGAACAGTGTTAAGTGTGTACCATCAATTACATCACTACTCCACTATGACCTGTATAGCAGGGAGTGACAATGACATTGAACATGTAGTACAATCAGATGATTTTGATAAACAATAATAACAACAAGATTGTAGCATTAATTGATGTACTGTGTAGGGGAAAAGTTTTAATAGACAAATCTTTCATGGATTGCAGCTCTGTAAGAAACCATGAAAGTTTTCTAGTGAATATTGCTAGCTATGTGTCTGTCAGGTAACCTAGTTTTGTAGCAGCCAAGCTTCTTTAGTGAGCCACACTCACTTATTGGGATTGTGTGTCACTGATAACTCACACACCTAATTATCAGTAAGGTGTGTTGTAGCACTCTGTAGGTATGCACAAAACTGTGTGTATTGTTTTGTGTATGTTTACGTGCAGCCACACCCACTGTACCAATTGATTGTGTAATTAATAGGGGTGTAAAGGATCTTTGGTACGTGTCATAATCTAGCCTAGCACACAAACCTCATAGTCTATGCCTTGCAGCAGTCCTGAGCCACGTCCAACTAAAATTATTGGGAATGCCTTGTTTCAGTGGGCTGGTGCTGTTATGCTTTGTTGTACCACGAAAGTTTAACCACAATATTTGCATCATAGTATTGTGTGTGGGTTAAGGCCATCTGAATGACCAAGATTATAATGATTATGTAATCAAGCTACACCTTTCTTTTTGCCACAAAATCCCCAAATCCTCCAAGGGGAGGGGGGTACTGTACATTCTGCCATAGGATTTAGTTATAATAGCCATCATGAAGGTTAGTTGTATTTATTGTCAGATAATCAATTCATCTATTCAGCTCCACAGAGCCCTAGTAGAGCTTTATTATGTACTTGTGTACTGTTTGCTGTATTCTTAGTAAATAAGTAGCTGCTGTTGTACATCATGTAATTATTATGGAATTATCATGTAATTCAATTACAATACATGTGTGGTGACATTTTTCTTACAATCAGTTGTGATACTCTAATAGAACAGTCACATGTACTCTAATACAACACTCGAAAGTACAGTTGTAACTGAACCCTGAGATAACTTATATTTTTTGACCGGCCGGGTCACTACTACAGGGAAAATAATCCTGGAACATATTACGACCTTATAATTATTATGTTATGATGAAAAATTGTCAACAATATTTAGAGACATTATCCTAGTATATGGCTAATGTGATGCACAAAACAACACTTACTGTGGATGTAGTTTATCTTTACCAGCATCAGTAGTGTCAAACCTTTTAGTGAAGTTCTCATATTCATCTAACTGTTGTATACAAGAGTATCTCAAACACTACACATAAACAAGACCAGTAGAAGTACCTTCAGATATGCAGCAGGGACTTTGCCTCTGTTACCACTTGTTAAAGAGATGGCCTAGACAATGAACACATCAGAGTTAACTGTACAATGGCATGTACATACGCACACACAGACGTATGCTCACCTCCCACCATTCATTATCTGACTGATCCAAGATCTCCAGTTTCTCATCCTTATCAAAAGACAAGTAGTGACCCCTCCTTACCTTCAGTGGGTTACCATCATATCTGATGTACATGCAATGTGCTAATAGCCAAGAGCAGTAAGTGACCACACCTCACCTCATTTTAGCAACATAGATCTTTCCTTTCCCTGTGTACAATAAACACCATATTAATATGATAAGTGGAAAGAGAAGTGTTAGTTAGACAGAGGAGGTTGGAAGTGTGCAGGAAGTGTGCACATGAGCTCAATGGATTTGTATTGAAAGGTGTAGAAGCTTTTGGGGGTGCTGAAAACCTTCTTGATTGATGAAATACAATAGATATATAACAATGGCACATACGCATTGCAAAGCTTCAAAGGATACCTTGAAGTTTACTTAACCTTTGAATCCACGAAACATTTGAAGCTTCGCCCCGTCCCTAATACCGACAAACACATTTTAAAAGAACTATGGTCACTTTTTAGCTAGGAGACATTATGAGTATTAGCCTCTAATAGCAATGATCAACCCAATCAAGTTGATTCCACACTAAAGTGTTGTCCTTCAGCCAATGACTAAATGGTTCAGAGGAGGCTGGTAGTGTTTTTATTCATCGTTGAACTACAATAACACCAAGGCCACCCTCAACATTATCACAACTCTGTAGCACAACCAATTAGCATGGCCACAATCACAACTGGGCCAACAGCAACCCTCACAAAAGCCTCCTAAAAGGATTTGTTTATCACACAAAACCAAGACCCAGCCAGAGGAGCTGACTTCATAATAACATGTTAATTTGAAGTACCATATTTGGTGGTGTAATCACACTTAGCCAATACTGGTGACCATGTGACCAACCCCCTCTGATCACTCAAACATTTCAACAACTCATTGTGATTGTCTTGTGTTTATGACCACATGAATACATGCAACACAATAAATAACACTGGAAATGTGAGCTTGTTACATAATTTGGCATCTTATTTATTTTTTTATTAAAGCTAGCCTGCTCAAAGACATTAGATACAAAGACATTAGCTACATAAGGCGTGTTTGAAAAGTTACAGGAAGGAGAAAAAATCCATGACTTGACCTAGGTAGCCTCGAACCTGCGGCCATCCGATTTACACTCGAATGCTTACAGGGGTCTACCAGGCGGTCAGGATGATTTCTCCTTGTTATTTTCATGTAATTATATCCATAGGAATTCTAGAGAGTGACTCATTATCTCTAAGTACCCCAAGTAGAACCAAATGGACACTAGTTAATTTATTAAAGCTTTACAGCACAAGTACTGAAGGTCTGTAGGACACCTGGTCCTACAACCTGCTCAAAGACATTAGCTACATAAGGTGTGTTTGAAAAATTGCAGGAAGGAGAAAAAAATCCATGACTGGACCTAGGTAGCCTCGAACCTGCAGCCATCCGATTTACGCTCCTCTCTTAGTTGCATCACTTTCATTTGACAGCCCTGTTGTAATGATTGTGCAAAGTAAACTATGATCCCAGCTCAAACAATTCAACAACTCATCATGATGTCATGTGTGTGATGATGTCACTGATGTGCTACACCCACTGGTCATACGATCACATGTCACACACACTACTGTACATGAGTAGAACATGTCACACACACTACTGCATGAGGTTGTGAGGTTGGCTGCCTTGTGCATGCTTGGCAAAAACCATTAAAACTTGACAGTGAAAGAGACCCATCATTATTACAGGATGACAAACACGGGGTTAAGAATATTTGATTAGTCACAATGACACCATAGGAGGTTATTATAAAGGGTAATGGTAAAACCAGGAACGGAGAAATAGGAAACGAGAAATGGGTGGAAATGGAATTCCTTCACTGCAAAACACTCTTCATTTGTAATTGAAAGGGTAGCAGAGCACAGATTTTCTCTGTGGCTTAAGTAGCAGTGACTGCTGTATTAGAGTGTTTTGCAACTCAATTGCTAAAAAATCATAAGATAAGCATACAATTGTACTAACAGAATGGTAATTGTATAATGCATTGGTACAATGTCAAATCTATCAATTAGATAAAGTCCAGAGGAGTGTAGCCAATTTCATTATGAATAACTTCTCTCGATTCAGCAGCATGCTGGACCACCTATCCTGGCCAACTTTAGAACAAAAGAAGAAAATGTCTTAGCTACTTATGCTCTTTAAATTGATTCATGGTCTTGTTGAAGTCTCATCAATTACTCTAACTCCCTTAACCTCATGTACTTGCGGTCACTCTCGTCGTTATGAAACACATTTACATTCTTTCTTGCCTTTAGCAGTAAAATTATGGAATGATCTACCTCAATCACTAATGATGTTGATGATTTTATGCAAGAACTTGAACTCTACTTATATCCCTCGCACCCCCTGTATGATTATCTGTTTGTAAACTCTTTTAGAGGTTTTACACAGTAATTATAAATTTCTGATGCATATCACCCTGGAGGTATCCTCGGTGGTATCAGCGGCTTAAGTTGAAGTGACTGCTCTATCACAGTATGATCAGAGTACTATTACAGATTTAACGTCATTACGAGCTTCTGAGAATTGTAATACAGTGGTATACATGTCAGCCTGGATTTAAGCCTTCGTGTCATATAGTGGTAATACATTTGCTAGCTGCCTATAATTATAATCTAATAGAGCAGTCACTTTAGCTTAAGCCACTGATACCTCCAGGATGATCTGCATTATCCACCATCAGAAATTTGACCCAAGACATTATACAATTGCCATTCTGTTAGTACAGTTAAATCTTATGGTTTTTAAGCAATTTAAGTTGCAAAACACTCTAATACAACAGTCACCACTACTTCGGCCACCAAAGTCGTGAGAAAATCTGTGCTCTGCTACCCCTTCAATTACAAATGAAGAGTGTTCTACAGCGAAGGAATTCCATTTCCACCCATTTCTCGTTTCCTATTTCTCTGTTCCTGGTTTCACCACTACCCAATTATAAAATACACTCCATCCCATATTAGGTACTATGACAGAAATTCAAACAATGAGTAAAAGCAAAAGTGTGAGAATATCACAAGTTGGATAGCTGACAGAGCAGTGATTTTCATTGGCAGGAATGATAGTAAAAGATTTTTGTAATCTTGTCGTTTTTTTGTTTAAAAAAAATAATATACATGCACAGATTCTCTGTGTACTGCATGATCAGCGTATCATATTTCTGGTGAGGCTTTAAATTGTATGCAGCTCTGTTGTGAGGACTGGATAGTCCACCACTACAAGGTTTGAATTCAATTACAACAGTATAAAGTGTACTAACAGGAGCTCACAAGTGCCAAATTAAAGCCTTATGAGCTCCTGGTACTAAAAATGGCAAAACTATACAACATGTTGTATTTCATATTTCTTCAGCTTTTTACTCCAAAAACAGTTAACTATATGAGCTCATCCTCGCTACTGATATTTGTGCAAAACACAAACTATTAAACCACTACAAAATGTTGTTGAAGTACCTGCCATTGAACATGTACTGTATGATTAGCTAATATCATATGGCCGCATTTCTTATGATGATCCATTAGCAGATCTTTTCTTTTGCCAGAAATACAAACTGTTTTACAAAGCTAGGTTGTTATTACTTAGCAAAGCACTGTAGCCATGTGGTGCTTCATGTAGCACACAGCATGTAACAGCTGGTTGTTAATAATGAGGTATGTTAACGGTAAGGCTTTACTCCTCCATGCTAGACATATATGGTATCATGTTGTGATTCCTCTTTATATCTGAGGCTGTATAGTATAAGGGTCACAGGATGATGAACCCAATTTGTATAAATTGCATTAGAAACATTTTAGATGTGCAAAAATTTAAATGGACAAAACGTAGTTCTTAATTTATTTCTGTCTCCAGTAATATCAATTGCCCAGTCAAGACCCTATTGTTTCAACTGATGAATCACTCAATGTGGGTAAGTAAAATCCGGGAAGAGGATGAAAAAGGAAAGCGGGATACAGTACAATGCTTCTTTGCAGCATTGTAGATCCCTTTCTGCTGGAATAATTGATCAAGCAGTCACCTGTATATTAAATAGAGCAGTCAAGAATTCTTCGTTAACTATCCTACCAGGGACCTGCATTGAAAGCATACAAATTGTAGTAACTAAGTCTATATACCTAATCCATGCCAGCTATAGTCCATTAATTCACAAGCTTTCAATGTAGATCCCTGGTGGGATGGTTAACTAAACATTCTTCACTTGACTGCTCTATTAGACTATTTCGATGCTCTGATAGAAGGATTCAAAAATATGGCAAAGAAGCATTGTGTTGTAAAACCCAACCTGTATATTGACATGATGACTTTTATCAGACATTTTTCATTGATCGCTCTCATTCCCCATTTCGTTCCCTCTACTTACAGTCAATCTAATGATAAAAATGAGGATAAAGTTTAGCTGCCGTGCTAGTACGGCAGATAAAGTTTAGCTGCCGTGCTAGTACGGTCACACCTACCCAGGAGCAGGAGCCAGCACTGGGACACTTGTATGCTACTCAGGTGAATGAGTAAATAACAGGCAAATCCTACTGGGGCAGGACTAGTAACCCACAGGAGGCTGTACCATGTCTCACAGGTGAAGGTGTGGACAACCCAAGTCTCTTTCCCACTATGCAAGACACGGTCAGTTGGCAATTGCTTCCCCAGTTGACACCAGGTACCCATTAATGTTTCAGCTGGGTGGGCTCCTTCTCCATTGTACTAGGCCACCAGGTTCCTATTTAATCAGTTGGGTAGACTTGTAGGAAACAACTACACCAATCTGGCATAACTGGCCATTGAACCTGGAACCTCCAATTACCAGGCTGATACTCTAGCCACTTGGGGTATGCGCGTGCACACACACACACACACACACACTACACACACACATACTACACACACACATACTACACACACACACACACTACAGTACAGGCATTTTACCAAGAATATTGGGTCAACCTCAAACTAATTGCAACAAAAGCAAACTCAACAGATTTAGTTTCCTTATTATTATTATGTCCTCAATGACAGAAAAAAAGTCCTAAGGAATCCTCATGGGGGAACAGTGTGAAAATCACTGAAATAAAAAGCCACTTTTTTGCTCCTTAACAGTTTGATGTTTTTACAGTGTTTATAGTCATATCTCAGCTAGGGTACTACTAATATCAAAACTTATTATACCATTGAAAAGCTCTCGCAAAGACGAATCTTTTGGTACTAAAATTATCACCTCAGGAAAATGTGTTAATGAGTTATAATTAAATATATCCTGGATTTGCTAACTCTTTGTACATGTACATGTTTTGCAACTGTAACTACTGTAGTAATGCATTTATGCATGTTTTTGCATGCTACAGAATACCATATAGTGCGCTTGAGAGTTTTCAACCTGCAGGAGAAAGGTTATGCTGTGGATGTGCAAAATATTGCATTTACCAATGAGAATGATCAGGCCCAACATTGTATGGTATATAAGGCAGAGTAGTTGTAGTGGTTTTTTAATGCTGGTGATAACATGAGAAGAGTACTTGCTAACTAACTGAACAAGCCAGGGCAAACTTTGTCAATCTTGACATTAGGTGCTGAAACCCAGGAATGAACCAGGGACCTTTAGATAAAGGTAAGTTGCTCATTCCGTATTCCAGCTCACTCAAACATTCTCAATTCTTCCAGTAATGGATGCACAACCTGAATTGTGTACCATCTACAAGACTTCTGCAGATACAGATATCCCATCTTCTACTCTAAAAGCAAAGGGTAGTTCAACCATCAGTATTTCCAGGAATGACAGCATTTGTACTATGCCTGGGGAAGTAGTACATCAGCAATGTTGCCGCAAATACTGCAACCCACACCAAATAGCAAAAGACACCAACCAAGAGGAGTCAATGCCAAGCACATCAAGCAATGGCAGGCCTATACTTTTGTCATCTAAGGAGAGATTTTTGGTCATCTTTGGTCATCTTCAGAGGGATTCAGGTTGATCCACTGCTCCTCTTTCAGATCAGAGACTTACTACTGTCATGTAATCATCAGATGATTTGGAGTTAGCCTTCAAACATAAGCTGTGTAGAAGTTAGCCAGCACTTGCTGATGCAATACAGAAGATTTGTGAAAGTGGTATCCTAGCAGATACCCCAGATGATGGCATTCAGTATATCCTGGATGGTGGAACACTTCTACAATGCATCCCATTCATGGTCTCGCGGTTTTACATACGGAGATATCTTCCACCAGTACACAGAATATGTAGCAAGAAGGTACAAGGATGCCACAGTTGTATTTGATAACTATGAAAATACGAGCACAAAAGATATGACACATCAGAGGTGGTCAAAAGGAAAGGCTGGTGCAACTGTGACAGTTGCTGCACCACAATGAAGAAGGACCAGTTTTGTCCAACCAAACAAATGAGCAGCAATTTATTTTCATGCTGAGTACAAAAGTAACTACAAAACTTACCATGCACCAGGAGATGCTGATCTTTTGATTGTTCAGAAGGGTGTTCAATCTGCTACCACCAGTACCACTGTGCTAGTTGGTAAAGACACTGACCTCATTGTTCTGCTCTGCTACTGCACAAGTCTCAACTACCATGACATCTTCTTTCGTCTTGAGCCAAAGAAAAACACTAAAAGAACTTCACATCTGGAATATCAGAGACGCAAAAGAAAACTTGATCAAGACATCTGTAACAACATCCTCTTCATCCATGCTATTCTTGGGAACACCACGTCTCTATGGGATTGAAAAAAAAGACATCCCTTAGCAAGTTCAAAGCAAGCAGTATGGTGCGTGAGCAAGCAAAGGTGTTCCATTCTGATTCAGCTTCCACACATGATGTGATAGATGCAGGAGGGAATGCTCTAGCACTAGTCTACAATGGAATGTTAACTGACACACTAGATTCTCTCTGACATAAATGGTTTTGTGAAAAGGTGCATCCTTACCACCACCTTCAACAGCAGCAAAGTACCACATCTTTCACGTGTACCTTCAAATTCAAGAATGAAAAGGATCAGCTGTAGAACTTCATCCCAGAGAATGGGGATGGCAAGAGTGTGAAGAGGGGTTTGTGCCACTTCAAACATCGCTACCTCCTGGTCCTGAACATCTGTTACAGGTGATCAGATGCAACTACCAGACTGACTGCAGTACACTAAGGTGCTCGTGCAAGAAGCACAATAATGAGTGTAGTCCTGTTTGTGGTAACTGCAAGGGAACTGGCTGCACAAACAATGGTATGACAATGGTATGGACACACTTGAGTGATCATACAAGGGAGTCTCTTGATAGCACTGTATATTATTAATTATATTTGATTATAACTTGTTAATACATTGTCCTAAGGTGATAATTTTAGTACCAAAAGATTCATCTTTGCGAGAGTGTTTTAATGGTATAATCAGTTTTGATATTAGTAGTACCCTAGCTGAGATATGACTATAAACACTGTAAAAACATCAAACCGTTAAGGAGCTAAAAAGTGGGTTTTTATTTCAATGATTTTCACACTGTTCCCCCATGAGGATTCCTTAGGACTTTTTTTTCTGTCATTGAGGACATAATAAGGAAACTAAATCTGTTGAGTTTGCTTTTGTTGCAATTAGTTTGAGGTTGACTCACATAATGACTGTACTACTACAGATAAGAGGCATTATGATGACAAACAACACAGATGGTTTTACATACGTGATATTGATATGTCTCCATTACTCTTCCGTGTATTAAGCAACAGGGGGAGTGGTTGGGGAGGGTTAGATGAAGATCTTGTCCTTCCAATATGTGGGTGTGCAGTCTGCAATGATGTGTGTATAGTGGTGTAGACATTGTAGGGGAGGTGGTAACATACCTGTGATGCTCCTGGTGATATGGTCATTGCTGTAGGGAGGATGACATGTGGTAAACACACATACAATACTATCCACACAACATGTATACACACAATGGCAAAATAAAGCTGCTGCTGCTGCTGCTAAACATCAGGTCACACCTACACATTGAAACACAACGCTAATTGTGTATAACTCGGGCTCTAAGTCAGTGCAAGCAAATCCTACTGGAGCAGGACTAGTAGTACTCCACAGGAGGCTGTATGTACAACCACTGTAGTACTCCACACGTATGTCTCATAGGCTGAGTGAAGGTGTACAATCCCTCACTGGCATGGATAGTTACACACACGCACGCACGCACACACACACAACACACACAAAACACACACACGCACACACACAAACACAAACACTACACACACACACACACACACACACACACACACACAACACTATGCACAAAACATTATTAACCTCTTGGTGATAGTTTTGAACATTCTTCTTGTTTTTCTAAACAGTCCGTGTGTGAATGACGATTACAATCTACAAAAGCATTAACACACATACATGCACACCATCGTCTGATACTGTAGGATACATATAGAAACCAAGCACTGCAAAGTAAGGACAAAACAAAGGAGAAAGCCTCCATATTAAAAAAATATCCTAGAACTTGTGTGGTGAAAAGTTTTCAGACTCAAACATGTGTTTCCAATTAAGAGTGAGTGAAACACTAACAACACCGTTACTCTAATAGAACAGTCACATATTTGATTCCAGTACGATTTTCGAATAAAATTTTATCAGCTTGTGGTACTTATGTGTCCCGATTACACAGTTAACAAGATTATGACCACACCCACAACATACACAAACCTCACCTCTACAATAGTAACCTTGGTGATACATGCCCCAGAGCAATCTGTCACATGCTGTACATGTGGTGGCTGGCTTGCAGGTAATCAGGTCAAAATAATGTCCACCTGATGGACAACAGCATAATGTATAGTGGTATTGTAATGATGAACAACTAACCCTGTCTGGCATACTTTGGGCAGCATATGTCTCTGAAAAGAATATTTCAATAAGTTTACAAAACTGTATTGCACAGTGGATTAATGTGGACAAAAAATTGTGACTGGATCTGCAAAAACCCGACACAATCGTGCAACCCAAAATGTACAGTATAAAGCATTGAATACAATGCAGAGGAGGTTGGATACGATATAAGCACTACTAAAAACTATTACCGTTAATTGCATATTTTCAATACCAAGACAAAGATACAGTGATAAAGAAATTAGCAACAGACACACATGGTTTTTATGACGTACAACAGAATTCTTATTGAAACACCAGTGCTCAGGTTTCCTGCTCTCTAATCAATTCTCCGTGAGGCCAGGCTGCTTTTTTTTTTTTTCAGTTTACTTTTTGGAGCGATTTCAGCATCCATATTACTTTCTTCAATGTTTATTCGGCTCGACTACAAACACATAAAGTGTCCTTATAGTTCTACCCATCGATTTATCCGTAGATAACTGACGAAACTTGCAACACACATGACCCCTTAAGATTTCAACAGCGATTTACGGGCTCGGAATAGTGGGGTTGAATGGGATAGATTGCCCTAAAATACTAAACTATAGGTGCACTTTTGAATGGTGTTTGTTAAAACTTTGCTGAAGGCTTGGTTATACTTTCAATACAAATATATTCACTCACGTGTGCCGTATCCAGCCTCCTCTGGAATACAGTGGGTGAAATACTTGTGTATTATTATAAAAAATTTCCATAAATTTTTAAATACTTTGTTCTTAGTGGGCCTAACAATTAAACCTGGATATCATCTTCTTCACCTACACAAGAGAAGCTTGAAAATCTTTGTTTTGATGCAGTAGACGCAAGGACATGAAGGGCATTTGTTTACGTCATGTCGAAATGATAGCAGCGAAGAAATGTGATACAAGGAAAAACTTGTCTGGTAATCGATCCCCCTACTCATGGCAAACCAAATGGTGCAAATTTTAACTCCATGTGTCATTCTGCTCAAAAGTCACAACTATTTTAGTAAGCACCTGTAATTTATCTTCCATAAAATAGGTCAATGATCTACAAATTTTTTTAGAACAGCTGTCAGGAAAAATATTTTACTACCCAGCTGCTTCACTACAAACTGTATGAGGTGACCTAAAGCTATGTGTGCAAGGTATGAAAATAAGTCTAATATAGGCTCCGGGTGCTTATTGGGGCGAACCTGAGCGAGCCCCACACAGGCAGTAGTCGCTTCAACCATTGGTACGTCGCGTTTCCAAAAAATTTCGTGCGTACGTCGCGTTTCCTAAAATTTCCGTGCCATACACAGAAAGCCCCACACTGGTAGTGCTCTCTTCAACCGTTCGTACGACCCGTTCGTACGTCACGTTTCCTAAAATTTCCATGCCATACACGGAAAGCCCCACACTGGTAGTGCTCTCTTCAACCGTTCGTACGCCCTCGTACGTTGCGTTTCCTAAACTTTCCGTGCCATACACGGAAAGCCTCACACTGTGCGGCAGTCACGTTTCCGAAAGTTTTTGTAAAGAAACGGTGTCAGCACTTCTTAGCTGCCACGTGTGGCATGGCTAGCAATGTGGAAAGCGAAGAAGCAAGGGAAGAGAGGCTTAGAAGAAGAAGAGAGCGTGATAGACTTAGAAGAGAGAGGAAGACCGCGGAAGAAAGACACGCAAGGTTTGTGTTAGTATCCAAGCTGACCCACTGAGGTGACACGTGGTACGCTCGTGCAGGTTGGCTAGACGCAGAAAACAAGACAGGAATAGACGTGCAACTAGAGCCAGTGATGGAAACATTCAAGCCATAACTACACCTGAGCAAGAACAGAGCCTGAGCACAAGAAGGGAAAGAGGAAGATTGAGAAGGCAGAACGAGACTCATGAAGAAAGATCAGCAAGGTACAACTAGCTAAATAATAACTGTTTTATTAGTGTAGCATTGTGGCCTGTGATTTAAATAAAATTAAAGTTTAGCAGCTCTCCCATACTAAAATCCAAGTATGTATGCAAAGGCTTCAGTAAGTTACCACCTTCTTTAAAGAAAATAATTGTATTGAGGCCTGATATTTATTAATCATTCTCAAAATTAGCTAGAATTACTGTATAAAGTGATTAAATTATATACTGTCTATTATATAGATTGTCTAGGGCTAGGGAAAATTATAGACATAGGCGAGATGCTATGAATATGGAACATTCTGAAACAGCATTTGACCAGTCAGAGGAAAGGCATGAAAATGCAGATAATCGAACAGATCGATTTCAACACTTGTTTGATCAGCCAGGGGAAACACATGAAAATGTTCCTCGATTTAGAAACTTGACAGTAGACAACCCAGAAATAATTCGAAAGATGCGAGAGTACCATGTGGATTTAACAGCCTTACAGAATACACTATGTGATGTTTGTTTGGAACAGTTTCCTTCTATCAAAACTAATGAAGCAGGTGTATGCTACCGTTGTCAACATGATACTGAAGTCCCTAAACTATATTCTGCTGCAAACAACATGAATCCTGGTTCAGTGCCACCTGAACTTTGTGTATGTTACTTTGTAATGTATTTTGTTCTATCTACTTCCAAAAGTTACCATTTAAGGCCTAAAGATTAATTAGACTTTAATGGTTTTGACCAGCAGTATAGTACTCACAACATTATTAACGCACAATTTATTGTTTTATGTAGGGTTTGTCTCAAGCTGAAGAAATGCTCATCGCAAAAGTACTACCGGTTATGTGCATATATCGCCTTCCACATGGTCAATATTGTTATGGTGGACATATCCTAAACCTTCCTCAAGATGTCGCTTCATTTGTCAACAACCTGCCTCGTTCCCCAACTTCCCTAGATGTTATAATTGTTAGAAAGCAAGGAGCAGCAGAATCTCATAGAGATTTCAGAGTCAGACGGTCAGTTGTTGTTAATGCACTACAATGGCTTGTTCTTCATAACAAATATTATGACAATGTAATCATCAATCATGATACAGTAGAGCAGTTACCAATTGATAGTTATCTCACTAACCTTGTTGCAGTAACACTTGATTCTGATGAAGTGGAAACCACATTGCAGCACAGTAGTCCTTATGAATCTCATATGAACAGTACATTTGTTCCTGGTGGAATGACAGGTATTACTGAACAGGAAGCAATTCGCCAGTCAATTAACAATGAGCAACAACATGTGGATTGGCCTTCGACAGATGGAAACCCCATTAATGAATTTACTACAGAGGGATACATGGCTTGTGCATTTCCCACACTTTTCGCAGAAGGATCAGCAGACTTTTTAGCACCTCGGCAACGAGTTGTAACCATTGCTAACTACTGCAAACATTTAATGATGTATCATGATCAGCGTTTTGCAAAGCACCCACGTTTTAGGTACTTTGCCCTGAACACCATATATCACTTACAGGCTTGGCATGTTCTACACCATCACTTTGTTCAACAGTGGGCAGCACCCATAGTGGTTAGTGTTTTATTTTATTAATTACAAATTATATGCATGTGTAAATTAATACTGTTGTAGTGGACCTGGAGCAAACCACTTCCCCTTTGCCTTCAGATTGGATACAAGAAGCTATTCCTTCCACTTCATAATGCATTCATGAAGCCACACCTTCTCCTAGGTCAAAGCTGTGGGATGAAGATCTCTCTCCTTCATCACAGAGGATGGAACAAAGTCACCAAACCACAAGTGAAGTCAGCAACATGAGTGACGCTGTTGACTCTCTATCCCTCTTGTCACACTACTACATTGACAAAGATGGTTTGTTCTGTGTTTTTTAAATACTGTTATATTATCCTTTTTTTTAGTGCAAGCCCATTCCTTTCCTTGCGGAATCAGTGAAACCACTCCCTCTCTGTGCAGCATGGGTGAAACTGACTCGGGATTTTTTTAAATAACCCTGGCAAAGAAGGTTTGTCTTATGTTACTTATGCATTATCTATCAATGTTGTGTTTATGCTTAGAACAAGCCACTCCATCTCCTTGTGCAATGAGTGAAACCACCCCCTCTCCATATAGCTTAAGTGAGACTACTGATCCTGCTTTTTAAAATTACTTTGGCAATGATACCATGGACCAAGGCACCCCCTCACCCCTCCCAAAGCAGATGAATCATGACACTCCATCCCCTCCCTTTAATATCGTAAGCCGATGCACACCTTCTCCTCTCCCAGAGTGGACGATTTATGGGACTTCACCCCTTTCTGATTCCCCTTCACCCCTTTCTGATTCCCCTTCACCCCTTTCCTCTTTCTAAGCCATGGCACCTCTTCAAAGTGGATTAATAATGAAACTCCATCCCCTTCCTTATACTGCATGAATCAAGGCACCCCTTCTCCCCTCCAAACATCGATTAATCAACGGACTTGAGCTTCTCATCTAGATGGAGACACCAATTTTTACCTCCCCAAGATAATAACACTCCCTAATGAACTATACACAACACGATCATTCCTATTGGACAGACTTTATTATTTTGACAAATATTATTAAATTGTGTAATTACACTCAATGATCAATTACGAACTATTGTACTATATAGCTAGCAACCAAAAGAATAAATTTACGAGTTTCTTAAATACTGTATTGTTCCAATCCATTAAAACTGATGCCAACTTATTATCAACGTTAAACTCGTGTCTCTTCTGGATTCCAGTCGCCGGTATCACTACTACATATGTTCCTATGCTACGTGATAAGGTATCCTCTTCTTCATGCCACTGTTTGCTATCCTCTTCGCAACAATCCTACAATCTTTTATTGCTATCAGCCAAACGCCTGCTCGCTACAGTCGCCACTCTGTATCCTACCCGTGCCACGCAGCTGGTGCTCTACCCCAACACAACACTCTAAATATAGCACATCACGATCACTAATTAGAATTGACGCACGTGCAAACTGCGTACCTCGTGGCTGTACTGTATCATGACCGATAAGCAGGACGTGTCAGTTTCCGACCTTGTGTCGTGTTCCTCTGCTTCGGTTGAAGGAGTGCTTGTGGGAACTTTATCGCCCGTTAAGAGTAGCCGAAACAACACTGCTGTGAAGTACTTTGAGGGGCATATTTCGGATGGGTGCAATACTGTCAGGTTCGTTTCATTGGAACCAAAACTTAGGCCGCAACTTGAAGAAGCACGGGAACAGTCCAGTGGCGTGCTTTTAAAGAACTGTGCTGTTAAAAGAAGTACACAGCACAATTTAGAAGTCCAAGCTAACAGCCGTACAGTCATCAGCAATTCGCCGAAGAAATTTAAAGTTGACAAGACAGCTATTCAGCTATCTGAAGTACGCTCTAATGAAATAAAGGCATTGGAAGATCTCAAAGATGTTGCTGAGCATCAGTACATGTCAGTGACTGGAAAAATTACATCTCTTTTTCCAATTGAAAGAATCAAGGTTAAATCTAGCGGAACAGAATTGCAGAAGAGAGATTTTTTCTTATCTGACCAAACAGGTATATACAGATGTGTGGCTTGGGAATCCCACATTGAGCTACTACAGGAGAATAACAGCTACTGTATAACCAATGCCACCGTCAGAAGTTTTAATGGGGAAAAATATGTGTCAATAGGCCAGCAGTGTGAAATTACAATGATCCAAGATATTGGCCAAGTGATTGACAGTGAAAACCCTGAAGGAAGTTCAGGACGAGCTAAAGTCATTAAAGCTGAAATAGTAACTGTTATCACCATCGACATTTATAAAAGTTGCAGCAATTGCTTTGCAAAAGTTCCACCCACAGAGTCACTATTAGTGGTTTGCCAAAAATGTAATGCTAAAATGAAATTGGCTAAAATGAAATTGGCTAAATGCCCTCACCAAAGTGTTGCCAATGTTATCTTGGAAGATGACACCAAGAAACTGCATCGAGTTACTGTTTTCAATGACGTCTTACAGCAAATAAGAAGTTTTGGAGAACAGATGATGGATGGCACATAGATGATCAACTACTTACTGCACCTCCTTTACAGTACACAGTTAATCACAAAGACATTGTATCTGCTGTTGCAATGTAATTAATTTTAGTGACTGATTATCTGTGATTAAACATTTTCTTGTGTGTGATTTGTTTCTTAATTATCACCTTACTAATGATTTAGTTTGTAGCTTTACAAATAATTATCATGAGCCTTAGCAGAAGAAGGGAAAGAGAATAGCTACATACCTCAGTTACTTGCTGCCATAAGCTATCCAATAATAAAATAATCTTTCGTTTATAAAAAAATACAAGTCAAGCTACAGACAATAATCACCTAGCATTCCAGCAGCACTGTTTATCACTTAGCGCTGTTTAGTGTATGTAGTTCTGTCCTTATTTGAAACATATGTTCAGTTAGCCAAGGCTCGCCCCATCACATGCTTTTAGCATCTGTCTAGTTTAATATCAAAACAGAGTGTAATGCTTGGTTTATTATACTATTGACCTCATTGTAGTCTCCCTCATAAAATATCACATGTCTAACACATGATCAACAAGTGATAACACACAGTACATGTACTGTATAATATTACAAACTTACATTGCAACTTTACATGCTCCTATCCAGCTCTCCTTGTGTTCAGCTGACTTGCCGTTCAAATGAAACTCTTTAACACCTGAAAAGGTGTAATAACAACACCACTAAAATATCTAGAAATGCCGGCTTTAGTATTAGTGTGTTGTAATAGCTCGCCAATGGTTAAATATAACTTAAACTGGCTAAAATGAAAGGAAATTTAAAACACAGGTCTTTATTCAACAACACAAAGCTGTACAGCGACATATGACTACTGGCCAGAGTTCCAATAAGGCCCCTGACCACTCGTATGGATTTCCACTGTGCTTGGGAAAAGCAGACAGCAAAAACTGACCACTCAAGTCTAGCTGATTGTGAAATTTATTCATGTTGCTTTGTGTTCTTGGTGAAAAATCAAATCTGCTGTCATGGGCAATTTTCCCAGACCCAGTCACATACAAGCACACAAAAAAATTTGGAATTTTCAACTAGAGTAGGGACTATGGCACATCGATAAAAAGCACTGAAAAAAGTTGTAGTCCATGATATTAAATCACAGTAAAACAATAAGAAGTGTTATATCCCTACTGTGCTCAAGATACCGTAATAAAAATAGTTGAAAATTCTAATTTTTTTGTGTACTTGTTTGTTAACTTTTTTTGTAAATAATTAATATGACTGGTGAACCCACACATAAAAAAGAAATGGCACCGTGCGCCCCAGCTATATCAATATCATCTGAAAAGTGAAGTATCTCTTATGCTTCGTTGTCGGCTATGTTCAACCTGTTACACAGCAGTACGAATCAAGAACTGTTCAAAAAGCACCACTACAATCAAAGTAGTCACTATGAAAAAATACGGATGATATCTGTTACCGTACGCAAGGAAATTTTGACGTAAGAAAAATTTGACGAATTTACACTTCAGCAAATGTGACCAAAAAAATGTTGACGAAAATCAAAAAATTGTAGACAAAACCTGTACTTTTAAAGGCGCTTATAAACATTTGACGAATTTAAATTTGATGAATTAAACCGATTCGTCAAATCCGTCAAATTTTCCTTGCACACGGTATGAAGGGAAGCCATCGACACTTTTCGCTGTCAGCAAAGATGAATGGGATACAAAGGAGGACACTGGTAAGTCCATGAAGAATGCATTGTACATACTGAGGTATGCCAAAAGGCACCTCTCGGGCCAAAGCGACGTCAAACAGTGAAAAATCAAGCCAGTAGCCTTAGCCGTTATTGAGTTACGCTTGTCTGAAGTCCATCAGTCAGTCAGTCAGTTACTCAATCAGTCAGTAGAAAATTCCGTTAAAAATTGAAAAAAAAATTCTGTAGTAACTTATCGAAAGCGTTTCGGGTTGTCTTGTTTGGACTTAGTTTTACCCAACCAATAGTGCCTCATCGTCGTCAGGGAAAATTGAGGTTGGTTTTTGGGTGATGTTTTTTTCGTGGGCCACGCCTACATCTTTGTGGTCCCTACGATATACTATTGTACTGTATGATACTGATCAACTCACTTGAACCAGTATTATATTCTGCAGCAGTCAGTTTGAAGTGAGGTATCTGGAAGTAAAAAAAAAAGAGAAGATATTAGCTGTATGTATGTATGTATGTATGTATGTATGTACGTACGTACGTACGTATGTATGTATTTAATGGCATGCATAATTTTCAGGAAAAACAAACTAAACTTCTAAAACTATCCAGCTTGAAAAGTGTAATTTTGTGAAAAAGTGACCTGCCTAATGTAGCCACCTGTTTAATAAGGTCAGGCCCAGAGGTCACTAGATGAGAGGTCAACTCACCCCAACTCTTCTGATACTTGTTTGTCGTTGAGAGTCAACACCAACTGACATGCCTTCTACATTGAGTACATACTTGACCACATACTTCACTTCTCCGAATGTTGTCTACAACAAATTACAACAAAATACATATGAAACAAGAAGTCTACATAACCAATGCAGACAGTGGTTCATTATTCTTACATGCACCTAACTGTTTTGTTAGTTAGCTGAATGCTCTATTAGAGCATTTCGATCTACTATTGATCACTATCCCACTAGCTTAAGAAGTCTGCATTCTCAGGTACCAGAGAATATGCCACTCCTTTCTCTCTCGTAGATTGCTTCAGATTCATCCTGAGGCACTTTCATTTAAACTACTGCTTAAAATTAAGGGGAGGGTGAGCCCCCCCCCCCCCACCATGAAACCCTGTTCAGCCCTTCTATCCTATCTTCCTCTATTAATCATAAAATACTAAAACTTTACCAGTCCACTAGCTCCTATGTTATGACAAGCAAAACATGGAAAGTGTGATAATGACTGGTTTTTGTTCAGCTGGTCACATTTGTGTATGTATTTTATACATCTGGTGTACATGTGTGTGTGTACATCTGGTGTACATTTGTGTGTTTTTATGTGAGTAATATATTGTCCAGTGTGCGTAATATATTAAACAATTTTGACATGTAGGCTAACTTTCCTGGAAATGATCTGAAACATAAAATCCACACACATTATTATGGTGACTAACGGGCACCCTGACTATATCAATCACTGAAAAGCCAAGTGGCCTTGAAAGTGGCCATTCCACTTTGTACCACCATTATGCAGTGTTACAGGAACAGTATGATAAGTGCCTCTGAAATTAATCCAGTCAGTACAGAAATTTATGGTCAATTCTTGTGACCGAAAGCATGACACAACTACATACAGTAGTAGTGAAGCAAGAAATGGGACACAACAGTTGGCAAAAAGGTACGTCTTGAGCAGAAGTGATGTTGAACAGTGAAGAAATCAAACCTGTAACGTTAGCCATAGTTGAGTTATACTTGGCTGGAGGCATCAGTCAGGCAGTTAGCAAAAATTCAGTTAAATATAAAATAGAAACTTGGTGGAAGGATTTCAGGTCGCGCTGAAGACATTTTTGGGATTGGGGCCTAACCAATACTGTGAGGCTGGTTGTATGGGTGAAATCTTTGAGCAAACCTTCTACTATATAGTACTACATGATAACAGCTACATACACAAATACTAAATACACTTGTTAAATATACAAATACTAAATACACCAGTTAAACACTAAATAAATACAAATAATATCAGTTAAATACTTACTCTGATGATGTTTCCTCGCTTACACACTACCAGCACCTTATCAAATAGGAATGCCCACCTGTAATGATGATGATGATATAGTACTAACAACACTACTGGTAGATACAGTTAGCTACTTTTAAGAGGAAACAAGCTGAACGCTATATAAAGACTGGAGCCCCTACCATCTTATGTTCATTTGATTGAATGGGTTAGAATATTTAACTGATGTGACTGCTCTATTAGAGTATAATTTTGCATAACTGACTTGTATGTAAATAAATGTTTACTGGAAACCACTGTGGACAACAGATTTTTTGTGTATTACTGACATCATCAAAAATTGTTTTTAGATAACTTGAAGATTACTCCATTACATGGTCCAAAGATGTTCATGTGATAAGGAATTACAAAAGTCTACCACCTGAAGTTACTACCATAGACACGGCTGCTTACCTTTTCTTCAAGTCACCTCTTTCTTCAGCTAGCTTGATTCTCAATTCACCATCAAAACGTAGTCTACCACACTGATTAAGAGGTGGACCCTGCAATAACAGTTATAATAACACTAATCAGTTACTACTGACAACTAGAGCACACTCACTTTGTATTCTACAAGACTACAGGGAGACAAAACATATTGGTAAACATATATACAAACTATTGTACTGTATGACAATCTACACATGTGCATATACACACTAGAGGTGCACCGATATGACAGTTAGCCGATATTCCGATAACCGATATAAAAATAATATTATCAAGCCGATAAACAAAGCTGGTCCGATATGGTAGCACACGACTTTCCTTACAATTTTCACTCTAATTTCAGCTGTAAAGTGACAGTGTGGGACTTGAATCAATAGTCGATATTACATAAACAAGCACTGCTGGGATATTACTAGAGCACAGATGCCCATAAATAGATGTTTATGTATCTGTATCTGCTACTTATTTACATATGTTACTGATCTGATACTGATATGCAAAAACAAGGCCAATATAGCCGATAACTGATCCGATTATCGATGCACCTCTAATACACACAGACATACGCATGCACAAATGGACACACACATCATGCAGGCATACCATAATTCAATATCTTCAATAGTCTTAACAGCCTCAAAGTCTCGTTTTGTCTCATTAATGTACTTGCTGATATCCTGAAATGACAGAAATATGATATACACATGCTACCCTTAACCCTACCCCACCCTACCCACACACACACACACACACACACACACACACACACACACACACACACACACACACACACACACACACACACACACACACACACACACTCTAGCACAGTCACGCCTACCCAGTGAACCTGTGCTGGTACACTTATGAGCTATTCAGGTCACACACAATACACACACAGAAAGTAAAGCCTTCAAGTTACTGCTAGCATGGTCACGCCTACTCAGTGACAGTCTTCTGCTACTTAGGTTAGTAACCTACAGGAGGCTGTACTATGTCCTACAGGTAAAGGTGTGGGCACCCGAAGTCCCACTTGGACCTTCACCCATCATGGAAAGTTGGCATTTGCTTCCCTGGTTAACACCCATTGATGTTATAGCTAGGTGGGCTGCTTCCCTGGCTACCAGATCCCCAATATACAGCTGGAGCAATGTGAGTAAAGTTCCTTGCTCAAGGAAAAACACCAGTAACTGAGCACAACTGGTTACCCAAGCCGGTGCTCTAGCCACATGGCTATACTGCCTCATAAACACACTCACACAACACATTCAAATACTTACATTTAGGAAATTGTGTAAGCTAGTTAATTCAGCAACTTCATTCTGTCTTCCAGCCTTTTTGGCACACTTGATTAACTCCTGAAACAAAGACAACACACACACTGATAACTACACATCACAGTTTTCCTTACAGAAACTAATAGAGGATATTTCAACACTCTCTGAAGAGGAACACTAAGGAGCTCAGAGAGAGCAAATCGTTGTTGAGATCTTTCTTGACATGTCTGCATCGCTCGTGCACACTCATTGCGAGCAGCTTGTAGCTGTTTACACTGTAAATAATAAATACAAAAATATGAAATGAAAACTGACAGCAAATATTATACACAAAACACTCTAATAGAGCAGTCACAAAGGCTTACCCGCTCAGTTGCTTTAGGTAGCTGTGCAGCATATTCACCATATTGTAGTAAAGCATCTTGCTGTGAACAAATGAACAATTATAAATCATGTCTGTACACAATGTTATTGATAGTAGCCCTTAATGGTTTGCAGGACTATAGTATGTTCATGTTGAGCTGAATCCTCAAAAACATTTAATAACTCATGGATGCAATTACATACGATCTTGAAATTTGGCTTATTTGTAGTACTGCTTGACCAACTAAAAATATTTCAAAATCTTTTTGTTCAAAAGTTTGACATAGTATTTATGGTCAATCAAAATTACGTGTCTGTTGTTGACACTTTTGCTGTTACCAATAATCATCTGGTTGGCTGAAATGTTAACTCTATTGAGAAAAAATCCACTTTTAATTTTTAGCTGTTTTTCAGGATTCAGCTCAACGTGAACATACTATAACAAGGGACCATTACTCCTCAATCACATGGTCAGGGACATCTACACTACTGTACACACCATACACACCTCATTGAAGAAACAATTTGCAATGTCACATTGTCCAAAATCACAGCACTGCTTGAAACCTTTCAACAGCACATCATGGCACTTACTCAATACCTAATATGGAACATACACAATAACATATTATCACACACACATTGTATAGTCCAGTACACAATACTATTATGGTAACTATACACAATACTATTATGGTAACTATGGTAACTATACACAATACTATTATGGTAACTATACACATTCACATTTCTACATAGACAATGTGGCCCCTGATCTACTTACAACAATTATCGTTTTATTTGCCATTTTAAGGCCATTCTTTTCACATACAAGGCCATTGTATTATGTAAAACAAAGCCATATAAAATTGCTTTCAAACTGCAAGCACATTGTACTAATCTACAAATGAAGTAGGGTTCCACCAAGTGAAACAAAGAGATGACCACTATTACGCTGGCTAATCATTTCTACTGATACTCAAGTATTTTCAGATCCTTTTAGGCTAGAGACCAAATGAGGTTACACACAGACACCATTACACACAGCCACCATTACACACAGTCACCATTACACACAGCCACCATTACACACAGCCACCATTACACACAGCCACCATTACACACAGCCACCATTACACACAGCCACCATTACACACAGCCACTATTACACACAGCCACCATTACACACAGCCACCATTACACACAGCCACCATTTCACACCACAATAACAAACTCAGTGGTGGCATGTTCCTTTTCTGGTTCTGACGAGTGTCTGCGTTTTACACTTTGTCTTTCTTTTTATCTTCCCTTACATCTTCTAAACTGAGGTATTAATTTTTCGTACTACACTTTTCTTATAGGAGTGTATTTAGACACCACAGAACTATTTGAAGTGTTTGCACTACTGTAAGAGGAGGTGGATAGCTGGACCATGGCAAAATTATATCAAGACTGTGATACTGCATGAGCCAGGCTTTTGTACAGACAGCTCAACTTGGGTTACCAATAAAAAAAAAACGCATGTTAATTGATCATTTTTACTATACAAAGTTCACAACAGTCAGGACACCATTGGAGACACTGTCAGGTGATCAAGACCATAGACTAGGACCAACAGGTAGATCTTGAAAGCTTTCAATGATTGTTCACAGCGGCAAATTCAAAGTACGTATTTACTCCCCAGATCTAGAGCAAGATTATACATATTAGGACTTGAATAGAAGCTCGGAGCCTATTCAGGATGTGCTTGCATTTAAATATAGGATCTATTTTCTCGGTTACAAGCCACACTATATACCAGTAGCCTTTTACAGCCTTTCTTGATCACGGACAGCTAGTTGGCAGCAGAACTTGATAGATGACATACGGCCTTGATTGGAAGTGACGTTGAAACTAATCCCAACTAAACTATCTGAAGTGTACAATGAAGTAACACAAATGTACAGACATATTAGGAGCAGTACTACCATATTGGGTGATATAGTATGACATGGTATGCTATTGATGGAACATGTTGTAGTAATTACTGTAATACCAAAGTGTTGATAACCTGATAACACATTGATAATGTGATATTACAACATGTTAAACATGACTTAGTTAAGATCCCAAAGTATCCCATACACTGACACCTTGATAATCAGGGGTACCAAGGTGTAAACATTACAACTATATAATACAAAATGAGCTACAAGCATCACCCCCAATTAATCAAGAGAGTAACAGATCATATGCACCACTGAAAAACATTTCATGACTGTGATCGAATGTGATGTATTTCGTGAATCACAGTGAGTCCCAGGAAATAGACCAGTTACAAGTACTTCATCCAGAGTGATGGATTCCTCTACCTGTAGAGCAGAGTGATGGATTCCTCTACCTGTAGAGCAGAGTGATGGATTCCTCTACCTGTAGAGCAGAGTGATGGATTCCTCTACCTGTAGAGCAGAGTGATGGATTCCTCTACCTGTAGAGCAGAGTGATGGATTCCTCTACCTGTAGAGCAGAGTGATGGATTCCTCTACCTGTAGAGCAGAGTGATGGATTCCTCTACCTGTAGAGCAGAGTGATGGATTCCTCTACCTGTAGAGCAGAGTGATGGATTCCTCTACCTGTAGAGCAGAGTGATGGATTCCTCTACCTGTAGAGCAGAGTGATGGATTCCTCTACCTGTAGAGCAGAGTAAAGAGTCCTGCTTGTAGGGGTAGTGGTGAGTTATAGCCCGAACCACATTTGATAGAAAATTGATACCCATACTTTTGTACAGGATTTACAATAGTCATTCACATCCAAATTTTCTGGCAATTTACTAATAAATGCAGATTGATCATTTTTTCTTTCAATGAACAGATCATGAATATGGTTTGTTAAGATCTCATGACTGAAGTGAGAATACACACAGCACGACATGTGCTCTCTCATCAAAAAATCATGTGAAAAATTTAAGATGTGACACAATATCACCACAAGTGGTCAGTACATGGTGTAGTTATGGGATGGCCTCCTGATTATCACTTTCCAGGTCAGTTTATGTACTAAGGGATAGTTTAGGACCTTAATTAAGTGTCTGGATTATGTAGGTGTCCTCATTTTGAATGTCCTTGTTAACAGGTTCCACCTAATAATTTCAAGTGTCCATTGTATGCAGATGTTTTCACCACACATTTGTACATACAATGTGTATCTAATAGTTTCACTCACCTGGGGTATTGCAAACAGTAAGCTAATGTCTTCATTGCTACACTGGTTCTTCATTGCATTATAAAAACTCTACATCAAGTAAACAAAAACAGAATGCTTCTCAAGATTCCATAATATAACATCCTGCACATTCAAACATTATACTCCACAAATTCCAATACTGCATCTATTCCACATCTCCATACCACAATGGCACAATCCACAGATTCCATACTATGCTTTACACATTCCACGCTACATTCCAGAGTACACTCACATTTCCTATCAATTTCAACACGGTGACATAATTGTTCTCAGTTTCATATAACTCGTGGAGAATAAATTTTTTCTTTTCTTCTACATCTGCTGTTGACTTTGGCTGTTGCTGTGTGGAAGGCTATATACAGGGTGAATATATGAAAATGGACAGACAGATGTAGAGACAATTATAAAATACCTTAAGTTTATGGACAACGGCCTCATAAATACCCGAGTCAGCATAGGGATCTTCCTCGGCTGTTGGTGTATGGTCATATATTGTAACATCAACGTCTCTTTGTCTGTGGAACAAGTTATACAATACACTAGTAGCCAGTATCAATATTGATTAGGTGCAGCCACAAAAAGAAAAAAGTCAAGCCTGCTATATAAACAATCACAATTATTATAACCAGTAAAACATGGACCACCTGTGCACTACTCAAGTACTAATGGCAGATAAAGGTATGGATCCCTGAAGTCCCACCTGATTCACCTACACTGTGTAAGAGGTGGACAGTTGACATATATTAACACCTGGTACCCATTACCATATTTCAACAAGGAAAACCATACAGCTACTACTATGTGAAGGTGGGGACATGACTACAACAGGAATGGACTGGAAAATGGACTCGCAAACGTACGGGAAGGAACTTGCCTGGTACATCAACATATTCAGATATGAGCCATGGTTCTTATCTGATGGAGGCTTCTATAACAATAATTCTAGGCTGGGCATGGCTACTAACCGGGGGAGGCTATTGTGCAAGCTGTGGCTATTAACCGGTCAAATATGGTACTTCCCAGTTCACATACATGTGTACACATGCACGCACGCTACACACATGCATGCACATATGTGTATGGACAGACTCACACACATTGTACGCACGCATGCATGTATGCATGCGCGCACTACACAGAGAGGAGTATACACGCCAATCCAATATACACACAATTATGCAGTGAAGCACATGATAAATTAACACTGGTCATATGATCCAGGTGACATACAACTCTAATGCTATAATACAATATTATAATGGCTTAATAAGAACTGAAATAAGTTAATATGTGGCTGTAGCTGCTACTTGTGTAATCATTACTAGGTGTGCTCCAAATGGAATAAATCAAGTACCGGATATCTCCAGGACTGTAACTAAAGCATCCTTATTAGTGAGGTGTCCTGATTTCAGGGATCTAAAACTAAATGTGTATACTAGTGCTGGGCAATATAATGAATACATTTTGTTTGTGATATATTTATTTGTATCGTGATATGATAGCTGGAAATTATTATCATGATAGAACTCCCATGACCTACCCAGTACTATGTAAGTTTGCCAAGCCTTGCACTGCACCCTCATTGAGAGCGTAGTTATACCATTAGATATTCTGGTAACATGTACACCGAATCTAGTATCCTTTCTATCATTTTGATAGGTGCTAGGTAAATACACAGATATACAATGGTCAATGCAATGCAGTGGGCAGTAAGAACAGTAGTTCAAAGAGCCAATGCAATTACACCTTGTAATAGATAAAGACAGGAGCTCATCGAGTCCGTAGGACGAGGGAGCATGTAACTCCGTAAACGGCGAAATTCAAACATGGCGTCGCAATTTATTAATAGTAATTTAAACAGTAACCGTATAAGGATAAACACATACCGCGCATGCTCGCTAAATCCATTACTACTGGCACAATACTGTAGTCTTCTTGCTCCAGCAGTGAGCGATGAAACTCGATTCCTTCAGTATTTACTGCAGATACTCTGTGCTGCCGCCATGGACTGATAGCCGGCCCACTTACATTACACGGTAAGCAAGAATGTTTCCTAACAGTCTCCAAAACATCTTGTCACTATTTCACTCCGTTAGTTAAGCCCTTTCCTCGACGTTTCCTTCCTTGCCATCTCTTTCACGAATTAATCCAGGCGCTGCATATTTGTGGCATGATTATTACGTAATTCTTTACCCTACGATACAACTTTTACTATATAAGGAATATACTATGTTAAGATATGTCCGCCATGTTTGAATTTTGCTGTTTACGTTGTGAGTATGCGGAGTTACATGCTCCCTCGTCCTACGGACTCGATGAGCTCCTGATAAAGATGACAAAGGTATCGCAGAGTCAACCTTAAGACTAAGTATTGTAACTTGTAAGCCATCAACTGTTATGGGTATACTGTATTATTGTGATATATATTGTCATGACGTATGACATAAGAAAAATCTAGCACTATAGTATGTTCACGTTGAGCTGAATCCTCAAAAACATTCAATAACTCATGGATGCAACTACACACGATCTTGAAATTTGGCTCATTTGTAGTACTGCTTGACCCACTAAAAATATTTCAAAATCTTTTTGTTCAAATGTCTGACATAATACTTACAGCCAATCAAAATTTTCATAATACATTTCCTATGGGGAAGCCATATAAATACAGTGTCCGTTATAGCCCCTTCCCGAACTTGTAATGGAGCCAAACTGTACATGGCTGTTGTTGACACCTTTGCTGTTACCAATAATCATCTAGTTGACTGAAATGTTAACTCTGTTGAGAAAAAATCCACTTTTAATTTTTAGTCGTTTTTCAGGATTCAGCTCAACTTGTACATACTAATACAAATGAGACGGTGGACAAGTGTCCTGATTATCAAGGTATCTTTATTAGCGAGGTGTCCTGATTTCAGGGGTATAAATGTGTGTACACTAACACAAGTGGAACCATGATGTCCACAAAATAACACAACAACATTTCTACACAAACAATTGTATACTTACAATGCTAATTCATTTAAGTTAGCATAAATACTTTCAGAATCATTGTTAGCAGCAGGGACTTCTGCTCCTGGTTCAATTCCTCCAGTTATAAGGTCCAAATCCTGATAGTAATCGTGATGGATGTCCTTAGGGAATGACCTGTACAGGTAGTGGATTTGTTATGGTATAGTGATCATCACCATCCACAAGTATGGCGAGGAGTTCTATTACTTCACATAGTGTGTGTGTGTGTAGTGTGTGTGTGTGTGCGCGTAGTGGGAACTTTCCATTTGCATTAGTACACGAAGCACACATATACACTACACAACAACATGATCAACTCACTCCCATCCTAGCCTGGTAGATTCCGGAGTACGAGATAACACAGACAGCAAAGACACAACCTATAACAACATGTACACAATAAACACTTGGCTATCACAGTAACTGTATATTTCAAAGGGTCAGCCAATGGTTTTAGAATTCTAGTGGGTACAATCTACTTATGTACTATGAGACATGGCGAGAAGTGAAATTTGGAGGGAACATTTCCAAAATAGTTTTCTGATGTTGACACCAATTTTACTTCTTTGAATAAAAACAGATAACAATACCATTAAGTGACCAGATCTGCAAAAAACCCAACACAATTGTGCATTTTTTGAATTCCTGTTTATTAAAAAATTATAATCTACTTAGCTAATTGTACCCTCTGGCAAAATTTCAGCCTCATATGCCAATAACTTTCGGAGTTACAGCCCTACAAAGTAGCAACAACAGAAAAATTGATTTGTACAGCAAATATAGGGAAAATAAATTGCATGCGCTTACTAAAATGATTGTAACTTACAAACGGATTGACGTACTGGGCTGAAATTTTCACCATCGTGTTTGCCACAGATAGGGAATCATTTATTGGGTAAATTTGTCCTTTTATTGCCTTCTTCAAAGCATACAAAGGCAAAATTCGTGAAGAAAAATCGCTCGCATACAATTGCTTCGACATGACGTAAACAAATGCTCAAACTTGCATATCCTTGGGTCTACTGCAACAAAACAAAGATTTTCCAACTCCTCTTGAGCGGGCGAATAAGATGATATCCAGGTTTTTATTGTTAGTCCCTTCCTTCACTAAGAAAGAAGCCTCTATAAAATTTACTGTATTTTTTCCATAATACACAAACACTCTACCCATTGTATTCAATGCTTTATACTGTAAATTTAGACTTGTGCTACTGTGTTGATTTATTGCAGATCCAGTCACATATATGTGAAAATTTTCAAGGTATGCAATTTTTGCAGACTGATGATGAATTTCAGGATTTTCACGGTTTTATTTTTGTGGATATTTTTTTTTGTGGATTACTCATTTTTCACCCAGGCTAGCATAGGGCTAGTCTTGAGAAATGTTAATGTTCTTGAGAATGAAAAATTTGCAGACAGTAAGCAACTGTGAAAATCATCCCCTCGAAAACTTGTACGTATAAGGTACGTGTAAGTAATTTTAACAAGTTCCCAAATATTCTGATGCAATTTCTAATGTTATTCCTAACAAGACATCCATACTACATACACTTTTGTTGATGTGACATATGAGCTGCTATGATAAATGACTTGTATTGTACAAATATAGTGTGCTTGTGTATACAACACTATTAAACAGTTTAGAAATTATGTCTCAACTAAGGGAAAACTAATACCCACCCACTTTATACATAACAGGCTAATCTTCCCATAATAATTGTAAATATTCATTGAGATAAGGGGGGATTATTTACAGGGGGGCTAATTGCTCCCCCATGTCAAATAGTTGGTCAGAAATAACTCCAAATCACTGGCCTATTTAACCTCATAAGTTAAGACCACCTTCAAGAGATGATATTCCTATAATTGTGATTGTTGAGGTCCTTTAACTCTATTAGCTAATCATATTATTGCTGAGCACTGCTAGTTGTGCAGCAGTAGCAATTTAGGTTATCATTAGGGTAACATAACATAATTTGCATAGTCAGCTAGTTTATATTTGTCACCTTGGTCATGTTTTAATGTGACATGGTTATTTATAATATGTACTCTGTGTGTGTGTGTGTGCGTGCGTGTGTGTGTGTGTGTGTGCAGTAAGTATCATGACACTGTACAATACAGGGACTCAGAATGTACAGACTACATAGCTATCAGTACATGGGATCAAAAATGGTAATCAATAAAATTAATGTAGTCCTATTAATGTGAATACATCTCACATGTTCCTATATTTGGGACCTCCTTGCATGGCCACTATAATAAGGTGGTCTTATTAGCAAGGTGGCTGATAAGTGAGGTAATACTACAAGTACACACACACACACACACACACACACACACACACACACACACACACACACAACACCTAGTACCTTTCCAAAGTTGGTCACTTCATAAAGGTCAGAGTCTTCAAACAGCTGCCGTGTGGTGATGTTAAAGTGTGTCTTACAAGCGACCAAGAAGGATGATATATTCTTCAAGAAGGTGTGCTATAGGAAATGACCACACACAATGTAATTCAACTAGCCAACACTGTAAATTCTTTCCCTGCAATAACATTTCAAATATGTGATAGACTAAACTTCAGTAGCTTTGAGGCATGAATCATTCTAGATGACATTGGGGGAATTCTGAACTGTTCAACACACAGCACACATCAAAACTCACTGCTGAAAATGAAACATTCCACAACTGAAAATAATATTTTTTGGATTACCCCAGATGTGGCTTTTGATTAGATCACATTATATACAATGTAATATCACAATTTAATTTGACAAATTATAAAACAACTCTGGTAGGGTTAACCAGAGTTTTAACAATGATCCAATTAACAACATGTCTAATATACACTGGGAAGTAGTTTGGGAATGCAAAAGATCCCATATAACCACATGTGTACCAGACCACCTCTGGTCTTTCCAGCTTCCCAGGTCCTTGGATCATTCTCAACCCTATTTTTCCACATCTCAGAACCTACTCAGGGAACCAACCCAGTGTTATTTAGGTTCTGCAGGCTAAAGAATCTAACACACTATAACAACAGATTAGGATTTCTAAAATCTGAATGAAGCTTATATATTTTACATGTCTGATGTGAACTAGTGTAGTGATAAATTGCTACGTGATATACGCTGACGTTTATAATGCTTCTTCCTTATTTCAGTATCCTGAGGTACACCTCATAAAGGTAATTAGTTACCATGCCCAGGAGTTCTAAGCCATTGTACGGACTTTAAATGACAAGTGTACATTGCGTCACACAATTGCTTCATCAAAATAACTAAATACTATATCAAATGTAACATAATTGTAATATGTAACATTAAAGCATTATAACAGTCAGTTAATGTTCAAACACATTTATACAGGACTGAATCCTTATGCATAACACATACACTAAATGGGTTTGGTCTAGTATGTTGTTCCTAGGACTGGGACAACAGCAAGACAAGGATCATACTGAAACATATACACTAGAGTACCTGTGCAATAGGTCGAGGATTGTAATTGTCAATGCAGCCAGGTTTCAATTTCAGTAGTAGGTTGCACAAAAACACACCATCTCTCAATGAACGAGCAAAGTCTACTAAGTCAACATCTGGTTTGGTGACTGGATGAACAACTGGAATAACGCCAGAGCTTATCAGCCATTGTCTAGCCTGTCTCCACTCAGCACTGTTATTCGCCATATTCTGCTGCTGTTACGAGTTCGTATTAACAATAAATCTTGCTACACTAGAACAGAGAAGGCTATAAATGATTAACAACTGAAACGGTGTCTTAATAATTGCTAATGCACGCCACTACACACACACAAAGCGATAAAAGACAAAATCCGCGTTGTTCACTTGGACCGCGTAATTTTCTCAAACAAGCAAATAGCTGTAACGACACGAGTGTTGAACGTACCCGAATACGTCAATGTCTACATCTACTGAGCGTCCACGGCCACTCTACTGTAGCCATTACAAGGAGCAAGTCGCCATGTTTTCCTGTGTTCTTGTCACGTTGGGACTGCATATCACGTGACCTACTTCAAGTGTGCATCACGTGAATCGTTCAACTACTTATTATCAAGCTCCCGATAATTCGGGCGAGAATTTCTCGCTAATTTGAGATGAGTGTAAGAGAAGAGGATGACAGTGAACGTAAAAGGAAGGTGCTTAAATCCCAATTGCCTTATTTAATACAGAATTTGGGTGATCCCTCTCGTTACATCCCGTATATGATAGCAAATGATGTTTTAGACAAAAGTGACAAGGAGCGAATCAGGGCCAAAGTAACTAGCAAGGAAAAAGCTGAGTTGTTTATTGATTTACTGAGAGAACGCGAGGGGGCGTCCGCCTTTGATGAATTTGTTCAGGCGCTACTTGAAGAACGGGTTCAAAGCCACATAGCAAGGAGGTTACAGGAAGCGTTGGCTCGTGAGAGAGATAACTCCTTACCTCAGTCATTGAAAAAGACAGGTAAAAATGCTTTTTGTACTGGAATTATACTATTCCTTTCTTTGTCATGTCACAGATGAATTAATATCTTCTGTACCAAGTGTAATTACTGAATCTTATGACAGTGTTAATGAGGAGGCCACTCCCTTACAAGAAGATGATGGCCCCTTACCACCCCCACCACCTCCAGAATGTCTGATATATGATAGGGAACCAGTTGTGGCTGGAAGTAGATCAACCGGCCCCCTACCCCCGCTGCTTCCTGAAGTTGACATTAATGCACAAATAATGGCAAGTTACAGTACTGTACCAGGACCAACACATGCTCAAGAAACGTTTGACACATCTGATGAATGCGAGGCTCTGAAGAACAGTAATAGACAATTGAGAGATCAAGTTAGCCAGTTAACATTTGAGAATGATCAGTTAAAACAAGAGAATACTCAGCTAAGGGATAAACTAAATCGTTTGACAGAGAACTCGTTAATGAGAAGTTCAATGTATCAAAACGGCACACCAATTCCTGAACAAAATACAGTCAAACAATCAGAGATGGTTCCTAAAGGCTCAAGCACTTATTAATACACTAATTCATAGACAGTATATTCTACGTAGAATATGCTATCTATGATTTAATACATGTCATACTCCTGTAAATTGTTTTCTAATTAATGCGATTTATTCTTATTAATGCACAACGTGAAGTTAGGCGGTAACGTGTGAAGGCAAGGACGAAGTTCGTATATCGTTACAAGAATAACATGAGTGGTTGGTGATGATGGAAGTTATCAGACAAGCAGCTCTACAGTTGGTCAACAGTCAGTTGAAGCTAAAAACGTTGCTCAACGAGGTACAGTTTAAATGTCCGCACGTGTAGCGAAATGTGCAGTATTTATAGGGGTGACACCGGTTCTCGATACTAAATTATCCGTTAGCTGGCGTGTGTCGTGTCAAATGCCACACAGTAGCGTCAATTTTGGTGCCAAGTTGACTTGAACGTTGTATTAGAGCGTTTTGATTTTTGTTGTTTAAATAAACAATAAAGGACATTCAACAACAAAAGACACCATGAAAATAAGTATTAAGAAACTAATAAGAGTTCAGAGTGTTTTGATAGTTTGTAAATGTGTATTACATTATTTGTCATCTGGAATATTGTTATGTAATTCTCTGGCAAGTGCACACTTTACTAAGAGTGTTAGTTTTTCTTCCTATCTGACTACTGTAATCTCTTTGACAACCAGGAGAGTGATACATGTACTCAATACAGAGTGGGGCTCCATCATCGTCCATACTACTATATGTGAGCCCCTCACAATCACACATTAGTGTACCTAACAATAACAAAGGTGAGACTATGTAAAATGTACATTTGTGGTCTCTGACAGTGACCACTACCACACAGGTAGACTAAAGTTTTTACAAAATGGGAAGCATCACGTTTGCATGAGAGGGGATAATCAATTGTTCAATGCTAGAAAATGTATTTATAGTGTTGCTATGTTGTTGTGTGTATTTCTTTTTATTTGTAGATCTCTAAGTATTCACACGAGGCTACTGGTCCAAATGGTGAGTACAGTCATTGACACAATCCAACATTTCATGTATACCAGAGCTTTCACCAGTCTGTCATCTCCAGGACTATTACCAAATTATACCAATAGGTTTAGTGTCTCATCTATCAGGGATTAGACAATCTATTTTGCAGGCTCTAATAATATTTATCCCTGATACGATGCAGCGATGCCACTAGATACACTATGATATTTGTTGCTAGGGAACTACATTTGATATGTAATCACCATCTGACTACAGTTGCATAAGCAATTCAGGTAGTATGGGTCACTGGGTCAGTGTTTGGAATAGTTTATGAGTCTCTATGATAGTACAGTACTGTATAAATGTTGTACGTATGTTGCTAGACATAATAAATAACTTGAAAGTGTTGATTATAGTGTTACTTGCATAGTGTTCTTGTATTTTCCTTCATTTTTGTTTATACACATGCAGTTACAGCTGGTGCTGTTACCAAGGATACCTTACAACACTGGAGTGACGTCACATCTCAACCAATTTCATTGGTGGCATCGTGTTATGCCCTGGAGCAATTGAAGTTGTTATCAGAACATTCTGGAGTAGAGGGGGGCAAGTCTGCAAGACACTTCATTGCTGAACAAAAATTAGAGGTACAGTCTTGCCTTTTATGGCAAAGCATGTTGTGGCATACAGGGGGTTGCATGTCGGCAGTCAAATGATTTAAATGAAAATGAACCAAGTGAACTTGTGCTATTCAAATTCTTGTAGAGTATTCTATTGGCTATTTGTATGTGATCTGCTAGTATATTAGGAAATATTTTCAAGTAAGGAAATGCAACTAGAGGAGTATCACCCATCACATGATCTCATAGTTCAACCCCAACACTACAGTCTGTAAAGTATAACCAATGAAATTTCATGTTAGGCAGACGGTGCTAGTTTAAACTGAAGTCTACTGATCTCATTGGCTACTTTCAAGCACATGACTTTTAACACTTTATTTCCCTAGTCATCCAACTTGAAATAGACTGTATCAAGTATTCTAATGTAGCTACACCTCAACACAATTCATGGCTTTTCTTGTTATCAGTACTTCTTGTGAATATTACAAAAGATTTATTTAGAAATATCACTATGTCATGTTTGGTTACACAATCACAAAGTCAAGAGTTATGAACTCCTCCTCCAAAGAAAAAAGTAAAGTTGAGATGTAGTTGATAGTCCAGTTTTCCCCTCATCAATTAGTAGTGTTAACCCTTCAGTAATTATTATTGTTTGTGTAGGACTGGTCATCATTGTGTAATATGATTAATTGTTTGGTGGAGGAGAGATATTTTGATCGACGTCATTTTGTGTGTGGAGTGTTCAAAGTGAGTGTAGTCTCATCCCCAGTCGCCCATGTGCGAAGGTTGTCTGGTGACTGGTCCACTTTCTAGGCCCTAGTGGAATATTGTTATAAACGTGTTTCTTAATTTGTGTTCATTAATGGTTACATTGAAATAATAAACTTTCCAGCTGCTCAAAGGAGTGTTACTTTATAAAACTCACTGGTGTGACTAATAAATGATGATTAGCACTTGATAGCCTTTTATAATTTAGCCCAGGAGGTGAGCATTAAATACCTGAAAAACTAGTTTAGTAGTTGTATATAGGTCTTCACTGTTGATTGTTGTTTTAAGTTGAAGAAGTTGGACTAATGTCACCAGATTATCTTTGTGTGACCGAGTGTGTGGGTGGCTGGGGACAAGACTAAGTAAACTGATAACATGTAACAGTAGAGCATTAAAATGATTGTTCTATTAGAGTATATTTTCCATTTTCCATCATGTTTGTTTTGTATTAAACCTCTATAATCAGACCACTTCTCTAATTCAGACCACTTCTATAATCTCACACACTACATCATCTTGATAATCACCTTTGTCATTACTAATCTGACACTGGTTGATGGTGGTTTATTCTGTATGTTCTATTAGAGTAATTGAACAGAATATTGTTTGATGTTACTAATGTGAAATACACTTAATTCTCTCATTTAAGCTCAGATGATCAATTTTCCATTTTACATAACACTTGTGTTATTTTGTTAACATGTCAGGGTGTTTCGTTAATACCACTTGAAGCATTTTGGATGTTGTTCAGTGCTCGTCTGATCATGTTTGATGACCTGTCGTATACCAGGTGAAGTTTCTAATTATCAGTATGTAATTGTTACAATGGATATTCTTGAGTAAATTTTTTGATCACTATTATAAATGTGTACAACAAACACATTCTCAGTTTGTTACATTTAAAGATTAAAGTACTTAATTAGGCTACATCTTATGACCACCATATTTTACTACTGAGATAACTCTCCAACTTGAAGACACATTAGTAAGAACAAGAGTGGGTTAACTCCCAATAAGAACATATTGCAATTTTGTTCTTTTTAAATTATTTGACCAACTGAAAACGACAAGCTCTGTTATATAACAGTAATACACTAATGATAACTGGTCCTAAGTCTGTCGTTACCATTGCTAGACATGTACACAAGTTGTTACTATAGACTCTGGTTATTAGGCACATGTGCTTATAAATGACCACAAGCAGGTTCTGCTGGGATAGCATTATCTTTTCTGTCATGTTTTTCAAGCAGCTCAGATACCAGATATTGTTTGTGTTGTAGCTATGGCTATTACTGATGTCAGCTAGTATCTGTTAGTCACACGACTGGTGTCTAACACAAATTATGTCATGTATACTAAGCAAGCAATATGTGCTTATCATGTACTGATAACCAGACTATATCATTTCTGTAGTTCTGAAGTGGCTGATAGCTTTTGGAGTTGGTTGGTTGACAGTTTAGAAGTTGTAACAACTGATTGTCCTGCTCATTGTACTAACAAACAGAAGGAGATTGTACAAGGTGTGTAGTGTGTGTGACTGCCACCATAGATAATGTATGCGTTCCTACTGGATTGGAAACGCCAGTTAAATTATTTTCCTATCCTAGTTACGGTGCGCCAATACATTGGGAAACTTGTTGAGTGGCTGTTTGGCTTTCTCTGGCTTGTTTGAAGGCCGGTTCGTAGGCGTGGACATTCCTTTTACATTGTTTATTGTGTTGCGTTGTGTACTGAACAAGAACACAGCGTGTCTGTGGGTACTGGGAGAAATATTGTTTGCGACAGGTGACAATGGCAGGTACGCACCAGCTAATAATTCAACAGCAGTACTATTTGCCAACTTCTCGTCACCGCATTTACACAACCAAAGAAATGTGTGATACATTGAAATAAATTTTAAGCTACAGTACTGCTCAGCTTGAGCTAAACAATAGCACAAAGTAGTGCCTGTTTTCTGAAGTTTTATCGAAGTAGTGGAAATATACAGCGAAGCAGTGAATATCTAGCTAGCCCATTACACTCTGCCTGCTACAAGTGGTGTAAACAGCAGCAAAGAAACAATGCTACACTTTCTGTTTCTTCAGGAAATTTGCACAACCGTTTTGAAACCCCATATTTCACCTTTGAACCTGAATTTTCTTACGCTATTGTTTACTGCTCTCCAGCGTCCCTACCCAGTCCAGTCTCCAATTAGTGTAGGTGGTAACTAACCCAGCTGTAAACAACAAACACTAATTTGCTGGTTACAGGTACAGCGAAATCTTCCTCCTGTCGAGGCCACAAAGTTTACGCGCAGCGAAACAAGGATAGCCCATGACGTCACTATGTAAATAATACGGGCGTTTCCAATCCATGTAACATACATTATCTATGCTGCCACAATGTTACTATCACCAAATATGGTAGGTATTTCTGTTGTCTTGTTGGGTCTGACTTATCATCAGGAGGATGGACAATATACTCAGGTGTAGTATTGTCTGTCTGTCTGTGTGTAACTGGGGAAACCACCTAAACAGTTGTATTAAATGGAAATTAGACAGCTAACGTTCCAATCATGCTGTATTTTTCTCAGCTTTTATCCATTAAACATGACACAAGTTCCTGTGATTGTTCCCTTGTGACAATTGGTGACTGTTCTATTAGAGTATTCTCAGTAGTTACCCATTGAGGGTGACTGTAAAGCTGTAGAATTCTGTGAATCTGGTAGGATTAAATGATATCTACTAATGTACATATGTATATAGTCTTACAAGCAAACTGATCACATGGTGTGGAAATGTCTGGTGGTAACCTTCATGTGTTGTTAGTTTATTAATAAATAAAGTTTGCACACACTTTTTACCACCTGCTATAAAAAATTGGTTGGTTTGTGAGACTATTAATATGTATGTAAGTGTATTGGAACCTGTTTTGTCATGGACACCTTGTTATCAGGACACTATAAAGTGTCCATATTACACTGATTCAGTAATGTACCTGTTTGTGATGTGATAGTTGTGTAACACTCATTATCTTGTACATGTTAGGCTAGTATGGATTGTCTTCATTTACTAATAATGAGTAAGTGTATTCTAATAATTTGGTATAACAATGACACCATGTCACACACAGGATCACATGACACAAGGAATGATGAAGGCAATTGTAACATGTATGCCCTCCAGGCCCTATCTATTGTGTTATAGTATATGGTGTTGTAGGTACAGTGTAATATCAGCCCTGAGGCACTCCCACCTGACACACCCACAGCACTTGAGGCAGCTAATAATGCAAGTAATGAGGAACCTATTCTGTTCTGGACAAGAAATGACTTGTGAGTGATTTGTGTAATGGCTACCATAAACATTGAATAGTTGGAAAGCTGTTGATTATTACAGTAGTAGTTTGAGTGAGTGGTTCGAGGGTGGCTACTTAATACTACCTACATTATGATATGTAACTTACCTTTGAGACAGACACATGCTACACGCACACACGCAAGCACGAACGCACACACACACTTTTACAAGACTTACTGTGCTGTTGTTTCTTTCTGTTCAGTATTGGAGGCATTCTCTTTACAAGAATTGTGGAGATTTGCTAGACTACCTAACAATGTTGTTGGCTTTTATACTGAAGTGAGTAGTATATGATGTGTCCATGTGTGTTACTGACTATTACCTGTCTAAGGTGTGTGAAGTGTTAGAAGTTTCTGATTGTGGTAATCTATTATCCATCACCACCAGCCGAGATAAGGTCAGTATATACAATACATACAGAGAAGGATTGATCCCCTACATTAGGTGGTGTGGCAGAATGTACTAGAGTTCATCTCTTGTGTCATCACCCTGAAAACTGTAATTGTTGATGAGCTACTTAAAGGTATGTACATAGTGTGTGTGGGTGTGTGTGTGTGTGTGTGTGTGTGTGTGTGTGTGTGTGTGTGTGTGTGTGTGTGTGTGTGTGTGTGTGTGTGTAATAAGTGTGTGTGTGTAATAAGTGTGTGGTGTAGTGTAGTGAGTGGTGTAGTGTAGTGAGTGAGTGTGTGTGTATGTACATGTGCGTGTGCAGGGTTCCCGATAAAATGGACTTTTCTTCCTACATTATATGGGCAAGATTTAGTGCCACAAACAGCTAAATCTTCCCTATAATACTTGTGGGATGGAGCACTATATTCAAATATTATTTCTTCCCCTTATATGTAGGAAAGATTTAGTGTTAAGGTACACTAAATATTCCCTACAGTATAGTAGGCAAATATTATTCAAAGAAGCACTAAATATCCCCTACATTATTGTAGACACAAAATAATTCTGTTTCACTGTTAACACTCTATCTTGTTAACTCCTTGAGCTACATGTAGTTGACGTGTCTGGTAAAGGAAGGTGCTGGTATGTAACAACCAAGACAGGCTGAGGTGGAGCAACAGGTAGTGTAGGGCTCCAAATCTGACCAGAGCCGGAGCCCAGAGATTTTGAGTGTTCCGGCCATGCATGGACTACAATGGAGGTCATACTCATGTATACTACTCAGTTTTTATTTATCTACACTGTATCTGCTTTCATGTGATACTCAACTGCATGTGCTAGGCACACACAACATGCCAAACTAGGGGGGTTGGGGGCATGCTTCCCCGGGAAATTTTTGAAATAGGTGCTCTGAAATGACACCTGGAGGCTATTTTACATGCAAACCTTTTGTTAAGATCAATAGTAATCAGTTTGTGCTACAGTACCATTTCGTATCTAGTTAGCTAATTTTTTATTTCCATGATACAAAAAATTCTCAAAGTGAAAGTTTAGTTCATTGAGATATGGAAACAATTTAGGTTGTAACTGCTAATGCATGATATGCATGATCAATTAGCCCCAATACAATTCCATGCAGATAACTCACTGGAGCTTTGAGTAAATTAATTACCAGAGATGTAATGGCTTAGACAGCAGTGTATTAGAACAGAACAGTGGCTATATTCTATACTGAATGCTCTATTATAGAGTATCACGATGACTGTTCTATTAGAGTATATTTTGATGACTGCTTTAATTATTAGAGTATCTTGATCTTGTACAAATTCAAGTAGCTGAAAAGTGGTCCGGCCAATGCCTGACCAGCTGGACTGTGAGCTCCGGCCCTGACTCTGACTAGTGTACAAGTAAGAGAGTGGAATGGTGAAATTGTTGTCAGTTGTAGTGACCTTGCAACAAGAAAATTACTACAGTCTGATAATGCAGGAAGATACAACCAATACTTCAGTGGAGTTAACTTCTACACCTACTAACTAGGAACTACTCCATTGTAACAAAGCCTGGTCTGAAGTGATTCTTTCCCATACATCAGATCACAACAGGCTATCTGATGCCTTAATGTGTCCAACACAAAAGATATATTAACTCCAGCTATAATCCATCCAAGTGATACACCCCTGCTGGATTCATATGGTTAGTTGTTTCAGGGTGAAAATCTCAAGAGTATAGCATCGGTAGGTTGGCATATAAATAAATATATTAATAAAAGCCAGGACAAAAGGAGTGCAAAACTAACCAAAGTACAAGTGGGGGTGGGTGGTCTCAATGAAGCGGGCAGCTCATTTACAGCCATGCTGTGTGTTATTTAGTGAGGTGGTTTTGAGACCATATTTACAGGTAAACAGTTTGATATACCATATGCGTACAATTTTTTAGGGACATAATTTTTGCAGATTTCATGGTTGCTCAGCTTTTCACAAAATTTTCATCCTCGAAAATTAACAATTATCGGGTTAGCTTTCTAATAGATAACATCAGTAAAATACGACTGATCCTCAAAAATAAAACCATGAAAACCCTGAAATTTGTTGATCCATGAAAATTACATGCCCCGAAAGTTTGCACATACATATAGTGAGATAGCAGTGGTCATGTCGTGAAGATCAAAGAGGCTCAATTCCAACTCACACAGTGGTCTTTGTTCCTTATAGATAAGAAGAGTTTTAGTGATGAATGTTCTATTAGAGTAGTTGACTGCTCTATTAGAGTATTTCAGCTTTATAGCAGTTTGCTGCTGATATATAATTTGACACCCTTTTAATAAAGATTAGCTCCTCCCTTCTTGCTCTGTCCATCTTTTCATTGCCCATGTGCGCTTGAGATGCTGTACTGTAGCAAACTGGCTAAAATGAAAGGAAATTTACAGTACAGATCTTTATCCAATACCATGGAGCTGTACAGCCATCTCCTGGTTGGCCAGGGTTCTATCAAGGCCCCAAACCACTTGTATGGCTCGCCACTGTACTTTTAAAAAGCAGCTATCTAAAGCAGACCACTTTACTCTAGCTGACTGTGACAGTGAAATTTCATGGTGCATTCGTAAAGCTGTGCTTTTGTGAAAAATCAAAACTTCCTGTCATGGGCAATTAGACCAGTTTTCACAAATCCAGTCACAATTGAGGCCCTTGTACAACAGATTGTGCATCTGCCACTATCAAGTGAAATGGAAGTTATATCTGCTGCATTCGTCCCAGATAGCCGGAATATCTACTGTACCTAGTTGAGGAGGCAAGGTGTTGATCACAGTTGCTAATGCCGTGGTTGTATCCAGTTTAGTAAGATGAATAACATTACTGTTTACCAATAAGAATTATTAACCCAACATTAGAAAATGTTACACTGCACAAGGGCATGATAGTGGCAAGGCTAGAACTAGTCCGGGACCCTGATGGTGTTACTGGAATGAGAGAAACAGATGAAGATGATAAACCAGCCACCTCAGTGTCTACTGAGATACAAGAGCTACTGTGGACCCTGGTGGAACAAACAGGCAAACACTTGACAACAGGCAACAGGACCAGCTGTGCAGACTTTTGCTTGGATTTTCAGATGTGTCCTTGTGTTCTCTCTCACAAGCAAATAATGGAAGAACTAACAGATTGCAGCATACCATTCCAACAACCACAGAATATGGCATACGTGAGCAAGCAAGATGAATACAGTGGAACCTCAATTTTCCAAACTAATTGGGGGGAAGGGTGTTTGGATAATCGAAAGTATGTAAGATCGAACATCCATACATTTATATACTCTAATAAAGCATGCACTTTTTGACAAAATACCCTAATTGATAGTGTTGCACCGATAATCGGATTGGTTATCGGAAAAACCATATATCTGCTGTGTTTTTTGTATATCGGTATTAGATTGGCACCAAGATGTAAAAAGTAACAGATACAGATATATGAATTAATTCAGAAACACATGCTCATGTGTACCAAATGATGTCTACAAATGTAATGAGTTGCATTTTCCTATATTATAATGTTGTTAATACTGCTTCAATGCAATGTCAGCTGTTGTTGTAGCAATACTGCCACTATAAACGAGCTAAAGTGGTTCTTCACTAGTAAAAATTACTACAAAATAGACATGTTGTACTATATCGGATCGGCTACGTTTATCGGTTTGAAAATATTATCCAATATCAGTTATTGGAATATCGGCAAAATCTCATATCAGTGCAACACTATTAATTGAGCAGTCGATTCAGTGTTCGGATAATCGAGAGTTCGGTGTTCAGATGATCGAGGTTCCACTGTACCACTATTTTGGCATAAAGAAGTTGACAAGCTGTTGCAGAGAAGAGTGGAATGTGATACATCCATCCACTAGCCCATGGGTATCACCAATAGTTTTAGGTGACAAAGTGTGCTCCATAGCACAGTAATACTGATAGGGAGAGCTAAGAAGCTACATTGTCCATGGAGTGGATCATTCACGTAATCAAATGCACATCCAGTGCAGTTTACCGCGTGCAAGATAGTAGAGTTAGGAGATACAGGCACAATCATATATTGTGCATTGTGTTCTACTCTTCTTGCAACAGGATACAAATTGTGTCGCACAAGTGCAACGAACCACTTAAGATTTATTGGAATTTAGCACCCAAACACAATACAGTTCTTACAGTGATGTAGGGAAAATTTAGTGCTTGTGGCACTAAATCTCCCCTATAGTACTGTAGGAACCAAAGTCCTTTTAGTGCCATTTTGTACGGAACCTGTGTATGTGTGTGTGTGTAGTGTAGTGTAGTGTGTGTAGTAAGTGTGTGTGTAGTGTGCGTGTAGTGTGTGTGTGTGTGTGTGTGTGTGTGTGTGTGTGTGTGTAGTGTGTTTGTGTGTAGTGTGTGTGTAGTATGTGTGTGTGTGTGTGTAGTGTACATGTAGTGTAGTGTGTGTGTGTGGTATGTGTGTGTGTGTGTAGTGTGTGTGTAGTGTGTGTGTGTGTGTGTGTGTGTGTGTGTGTGTGTGTGTGTGTGTGTGTGTGTGTGTGTGTGTGTGTGTGTGTGCATGTGTAGTGTAGTGTGTGTAGTGTAGTGTGTGTGTGTGTGTGTGTAGTATGTGTGTGTCTGTGTAGTGTACATGTAGTGTAGTGTGTGTGTGGTATGTGTGTGTGTGCGTAGTGTGTGTGTAGTGTAGTGTAGTGTAGTGTGTGTGTGTGTGTGTGCGTGTGTAGTGTAGTGTAGTGTGTGTGTGTGTGTAGTATGTGTGTAGTGAGTTCGTGTGAGTTAGCTGATGTATGCTAGTCCTTGTTCACTTTTTAGATCTCATCAAGGACCAAGTTACTACAGCAATGGCTGACAGTAACTCACAACTGTTCTACTCCTCCTTGTTGTTAGCTCGTCAGTGTTCTATGGAGGGAGCTCATCTCTTCCCAACTTATCAGCATTGGCTGCAGGTGTGTGTTGTGTGTGTGTGTGTGTGTGTGTGTGTGTGTGTGTGTGTGTGTGTGTGTGTGTGTGTGTGTGAGAGAGAGAGAGAGAGGCAGCATAGCCAAATAATTAGAGCATCAACCTGCTTATTGGAGGTTCCAGGTTCAATTCCTGGTTATGCCAAGTTGGTGTTGTTGTTGTTTCCTTGAGCAACTAACTTTACTCACGTTGCTCCACCCTACCCAGCTGTGTCCTGTTGTCAACTTGGGAAGCGGCCCACCAAGTCAATGGATACCTGTAGTTAACTGGGGAAGTAAATTTCAATTGCGCGTTGAGGTTGTTGTGGAACCTTGAGTTGTGTGGTCTCTCACTGCAAGACCTGATAGTCCTCCTATGGTACTGCTAAAATGCAACGTCATCTCATGAGAGTGTGAGTGATTAAAAAACAGGCCATCATTATTAAATTCCTTGTTTCCTGTCACTACCTGCATCAATTTTTAGGTAGCCGCACCAAATTTTAATCATTTGATTATAGATCATGTGAATGGGCTATTTCATGATATAAGGAGGTACAGAGTGACCAAGTTTTAAGGTAAATGTATTAGCTGTGCATATAAACTTAGCAGAAGGGTGGAAGTCCCTCCACTCTTGTTAAGCAGGGTACATGGGTGTATTGTCCTGGAAACCTTCAAGATTGAGATACTCTAATAGAGCAGTCAGAGACTGAAATAACAAGAATAATTAATAATCAATAATCGCCTCCAACTTTTGTTTCATTGAAACAAGCAATACAATAATGATGGCCTATTATCACCTATTTCACATGTATTTATCCCAAACGAAACGGGATGAATACTAGCAAACGAAACGGGATGAATACTAGCAAACGAAATGGGTGCCACGCCCTTTAATATGCCCTTTAATCAGCATGTTTTTTAATTGCTCATACTCTCACAAGATGGTATTGTATTTGGGCAGTACTGTATGGCTTACTAGTCCCACCCCGGGGTATATTGTGTGCACAAGACTTCAAGTGCCTGAGTGTTGCTACACACATATTTAAACTGGGAAACAAAACCACTTTCAAGCCAAGCATACGCAATGCAAAACATAGCTATTGCCACTCAGCAAACCAGCACTGGGATACCTGTGCACTTCTCCACAACTTTGTATGCAGCCTAAAGCAGTTGTCTTGAATACTACTTCTTTATCACTGGGTACGAAAGAAACGCACTGACAATTCCCTATCCTATTTAAGGTTTTTTCTGTCCTAGATTTGTGATTGACAATCTGCGGGCACCATGCCCCTAGCCTTTGTTCTCAGCCCATGTGAGCTCTATAGGCTTGGGTGAGACACATAGGTGTCAGTGCCCACTGTACCCAGCACTAGCCGCAATACTCACAATGTACTGTATCCATCCAGTACACTGGAAAGAAACAATAATACCTCTGAGGGGAGTGGTGGGAACAGAGTATTTCACACCAGTGCCTTGTATATGCTGATTTACTGCACATGAGTGCTGCTATGTAACTATTTCGAGTTCTTGTATGTGGCTTCCTTCCGATCAGCCGTCTATTTTGGACTTCCCTGTGACCCATGAAGAGGGCTAGTATCAGCCAGTTAACCTGGATTAACCTTCGTCTAACCCTATAAGCACTGTAATTAGATAATTACATGAGTTATGAAATCCAAAATTAATACAATGTCTTACCGTATGGAGGGAAACTTTGGCGCTGTTAAAATTTGGCGAATTTGGCAAATGACCATGAATTCGCCAAATTTTCCCCATCCAAATATTTTGGTGGCGAAGAAAATAGCAAACAAGCCTCAAACTAATCAATTTTCTACTTGACCAAGAGATAGTGGGCAAGTCATTTCGCTAGAGCCAAGCCTGCCTCGACTACCCTAGCTAGTTACTGTACATGTGGTATCCTCAAACTACCCTAGCTAGTTACTGTACACGTGGTATCCTCAAACTACCCTAGCTAGTTACTGTACATGTGGTATCCTCAAACTACCCTAGCTAGTTACTGTACACGTGGTATCCTCAAACTACCCTAGCTAGTTACTGTACACGTGGTATCCTCAAACTACCCTAGCTAGTTACTGTACACGTGGTATCCTCAAACTACCCTAGCTAGTTACTGTACATGTGGTATCCTCAAACTACCCTAGCTAGTTACTGTACATGTGGTATCCTCAAACTACCCTAGCTAGTTACTGTACACGTGGTATCCTCAAACTACCCTAGCTAGTTACTGTACACGTGGTATCCTCAAACTACCCTAGCTAGTTACTGTACATATGGTATCCTCAAACTACCCTAGCTAGTTACTGTACATATGGTATCCTCAAACTACCCTAGCTAGTTACTGTACATGTGGTATCCTCAAACTACCCTAGCTATAGTACGTTCGCGTTGAGCTGAATCCTGAGTTGTTGATTAAGAAGCCATACAAGATCAAAGGCTTTAAACATAATGTTTATGACGCATTTATTCGTAAGCCCATGTTACGGGCGCGCACTTAATTGTTGAGAATATGGCGTCCAGTGTACCGTCAGCGAGTGCGGAGCGAAACCCTTTTGGGAAGACGTTAAACAGCCAAACGAAGTATCTACTTATGAAACTATGGGAGTACTTTAAGCAAGAAGTGAAGAAATGTAAAATTTCTATCAACATCACGGAGAGAATCTCGAAGGCCACCGGTACTGTATCATGCCTTCTTTGCTGGGTTTTGGCATACATTACGCCACGCAGGGATTTCAAGGACATCCATTAGAATGGAGTACAGCAAGAAAGGCGATTTATTTACGCCAAGAAAAAGGAACAAAATGCACTTTGCACAAGCCCTCTTAATTCTGTAATCGTCAGGTACAAATGTTCACGAGTCCTTGTTGATACAGACAGTTTTAACCCAGATACTATCAGACAAGATCCATTCATTGTACGGAAGGGAGGAAATCTATCGCTCTCAAAGATTTTGGTAAGTTAAATTTTGAAACCTGGAACTTTGTCACTTACTCCGTCTTAGGCCAAACTTAAGAATGATGGTGTTTTCTCTGGGGGTAGAACATTGCTTTAAAGAGTGTTGAGTGATATAGGATTTAAGTACAAGACGATTAATGACAAGAGGTTAGCATTGAAACTGTTTGTGCTTTAATTTCACTACACGTATGTGCAGGGTATGCTATGAGCAGCCCTGCACAGTCCATCAGTATCATAAATATTAAAGACGAACGAGGTGCAACAGAACTGAAGGAAGACCAGTTGTGTATTTGGATGAGACTTGAGTAATGAAGAACTTCTAGAGCAATTCCTCATCCAAATCGGCAGTGATAGTGAAGATGGTGATGGTGGTATTAATGAATTGTCCACTAGCAGCAGCGGGTCCAAGTCTTCTTCTGGGCTTACTTCATCTGATGTAAGATTGTTTGATATTTGCAGCATTGGTGTTACAACTTGATTTTGTTTCCCAGGAGTCATCAGGTAGCTGAGATTAAACTCTGTGAAGTACATAAAAATACAGATGAAGTACGTGTAAGTGTGTGCACTTTAATAAAAAATATCATTGCTTTATTGTGCTATCAGAAGTTGAACATACCATCCCTTGTATATTTAATCAGTGCAGGAGTGTTTGGAAGTCACTACAGGTACTATCAGCCCAAATTCATACAAACAGTATTATTTCATTTGTTGAAACTTTTAGAGTTTTTTGGGAATGTAACTTCAAAAACAAAATGCTGGCTGGAAAAACTGTGTACATGTGTGGCGAAGTGATGAGAAAAGTATTAAAATGACAAATTGACTAAATGGGAACAGAAGATGATAGTCAGCTGTGATGAATGTGAAGTAAAATACATGTTGTTTGGCTCACTTGCAGGAACACCAATGCTACATAACGGATTTTGAGCTGTTATATGGTTTTTTTCTCTTTTGAGGCTGAAGAAGTTTTTACCTGAATATAAGCAGGCCACTTATCTTCTAATTACAGTGCAACAGTGGCCCCAGCTCTTCTACTTATGCAACTTTGTTTTACACACACAAAATCTGTTTTATTTTTCTTGTAAAAGTGTATTACAACCTCTTACATAAGGGATGGTGAAATCATGCGTGTTGAGGGCGGGTATGTGACGTCTGGCTTCGCCACAAACATGTGTCAACATGACCATCAAAGGGCCGCGCTTTAGAGGCTTCCCCATTGAAAATGTATGGCGAAACTTTACAGTGCCATAACGGGAGTGTCTTACATTCGAATGAAGCGCTTTTAATATATTTTTAGCGGATCGAGAAGTGCTACGTATCGAGCTATACAGGAGCCCCATGCGATGTAGCAATCGTAAGTTATTAATCGTTTTTGAGGGTTCAGCTCAACGCGAACGTACTATAGTTACTGTACACGTGGTATCCTCAAACTTCATTCCCTGTTCATTCGAGGTCGCCTATAGTATGTTCGCGTTGAGCTGAATCCTAAAAAACATTTAATAAATCATGGATGCAATTACACACGATCTTGAAATTTGGCTCATTTGCAGTACTGCTTGATCCGCTAAAAATATTTCAAAATCTTGTTGTTCAAATGTTTGACATAATGTTTACGGCCAATCAAAATTTTCACAATACATTTCCTATGAAGAAGCCATATAAATACAGTGTCCATTAGAGCCCTTTCCCGAACTTGTAATGGAGCCAAACCATACGTGTCTGTTGTTGACACCTTTGCTGTTAACAATAATCATCTGGTTGGCAGGAATGTTAACTTTGTTGAGAAAAAATCCACTTTTAATTTTTAGCTGTTTTTCAGGGTTCAGCTCAACGTGAACATACTATAGTTTGAGGTGCACCTCGAAACGGATGCGACAAGTAGTGAGTCCGACCATATTATTAAGTACGATATTCACTATTCCAGAGGGTGTAGATCTACTGTCTATATAATATCATCTTTTAGTTGGTAGCTGACTCCTGGCGCCGAACCGCTGAGAGGCATTGCACTCCGGTTCTCGCTTCGGGCACAGCGAATAGTGATCTAATTAATTCAATAGGGCGTGCGCTTTGCTAACAATTCGTCAAATTTTGTTTCGCCAACAGTGATATTTTGCTTGATTCGCCAAATTTTCCCTCCTCCAAAGTTTCCCTCCGTACGGTATTTGAAAGCAAAATCTATTAGCTAAAATAATAGTATTTAGTGTGCATACATAATTTTTGCCATATTTGGTTAATAGCTGTGGCTGCTTTCAGCAAGGAAACCCTATGGCTACTATGTGAAGGTGGTTACTATCCGAGGGTAGCTACTGTGGGGTTCAGCCCACTTCATTTATATGGATTCACGAGTGAAGAATAATATTTTTAACTTCTCTCAAAAATGCCATTTTTCTGCTTCAAACGTGTCACAACAACACTTGCTTCAGTATATTCAGATACAAGCCAGTTCTCTTATCCAGAGAAGATTGGATGTGCTCCAAGCACTACCTTAATATATTACTTGGTATTTCACGTGACCCTCAGTAATCACAATACAAATGATGGGGTTGTTAGTTATTCAGAATATGCTTCAGGTAAGCTTCAAGACAATGTACTTTGTTTTGTAAAAAGCACTTGAATTCTGGGTGAAATTAATAGTTGCGGTTTGGTTATATTTGTACAACTGTCACGTATGTATTCTATAAATGGAACAATGATGATTTACTGTATTACACTGAGATTGGTTTATCACCCTCCTCAATAAAATGAATTGTGTATAATTTGTTTAGTGATGCTTAAGTGTGTCCAACCTCCTCTGGCTCTTATCAGAGGGTGGCTCTTATGACTATAATTCTATGGTTGTGGAGTGGCTACTATCCTGGGGGTGGATTTTATATGAGCCACGGATATTAACCAGTCAAATACGGTAATTCTAAATGAGCTAGCTATATAGCTGCATGAGGCCTGGTTTATAGAAGTAGCTCAACATAAACTTGTTATACCCACACCCAGTGTGGGTGACTAGTTTACACTGTACACAGTGTTATGCTGTACACAACAACATGTTCTCTCTCTTATACAGGAGGTGATAGGAGACACCATCAACAATGCGATCACTGTTCCTAAGAAGTCTGTTCAGTTCCTAGTAAAATGTTTCACTGATCTGATCCCTCATGAGACCAGCTCTTATTTGAAGGTGAGTAATGTACAGTTGAGGTCCTTTATAATCTGTTTACTGTGAGATCATTTGATCAAAGTTTGCTCTAATAGCTATATCACTAAGGATCAGGGCCGCCCAGAGAAATTAAGGGGCCCGGGGCAAAAGAGTTAAAGTGGGGCCCCAGAGGCAAGGAGGTTTCCATTCTGAATCACAACTTTACCCAAGCTGTAAGTTGAAGACCAAAAAAAAGGTCATGACCTGCTAACAATGACAATAGCTACCCCTCACCAACCATATCTCCTTATATAAGCTTGCTACACTGCTCCTCTGAAGAATACTGTGACTGCTCTATTAGAGTATTTAGGTCTGACTGCTTTATTAGAGTATATCGATCTTTTAAACAGGTATTCAAAGGGCCCTTCATGGGGCCTCCTGGGGCCCCTTTCAGGCTGGGACCTGGGGCAAAATGCCCCAGTTGCCCAAGTGTGGGCGGCCCTGCTAAAGATTGTGGTCCCAACAGGTACTGGTTCCATGTATTTTACAGTGTACCTCTGAAAGAGTAAAACCTTTACCAGTGTGTCAAAGTGCCTGTCATAGAGAGATGTTCGTTGTATTTGGAGAATAGTTTGAAATGTCAAGTGTCCTGAGTTTGTACAGAGTGTATTTTAGTAAAAAAAAAATGAAACTGCATTTAAGGAACTTCTGTATACAATCTGTGTTGTCTGAAGAGCTGGCAGCTGATGTTGCTGGATAATTCAGATACTCTAATAGAGTAATCACAAATCTTATAGTTAGTTATTCTACTGTAGTAGTCAAGAAAAAAATAATGGTACTGTATAGTGGGGACCACAAAGGAGTAGGCGTGGCCCATGAAATAACATCACCCAAAAACCAGCCTCAATTTTCCCTGACAATGATGAGGCAGTATTGGTTAGGCAAAACAAGCCTTCAGATTGATCCGAAATGTTTTCAACGAGTTGCTACGGAATTTAAAAAAAAATTATTTAACAGAATTTTCTACTGACTGGCTGACTGATGCCTTCAGACAATCATATCTCGACAATGGCTAAGGCTACGGGCTTGATTTTTTCACTGTTTGATGTCGCTTTGGCCCGAGAGGTGCTTTGGCATACTGCAGTACATACAATGCATTCTTCATGGACTTACCAGTGTCCTCCTTTGTGTCCCATTCATCTTTGCTGACAGCGAAAAGTGTCAATGTGGCAGTAATACGTGATGGCTTCCCTTTGTAACAGAAATCGTCCGTATTTTTCATAGTAGCTACTTTGATTGCAGAGATGCTTTACGAACAGTTCTTGATTCGTACTGCTGTGTAACAGCTGACAACAGATACTTCACTTTTCAGACAATAATTGATATAGCTGGGGCGCGCGTCACCAGTGGTATGCGTGGTCATACTGTAATAATTATTTACAAAAAAAGTTGACAAACAAGTACACAAAAAAAATTGGAATTTTCAACTAGAGTAGGGACCATAGCACATCGATAAAAAGTACTGAAACAAGTGCACAATATTAAATCACAGTAAAACAATAAGAAGTGTTATATCCCTACTGTGCATTTCTGTTATTGGAACACAGTAGGGATACAACACTTCTTATTGTTTTACTGTGATTTAATATCGTGCACTACTCCAACTTGTTTCAGTACTTTTTATCGATGTGCTATGGTCCCTACTCTAGTTGAAAATTCCAAATTTTTTGTGTGTACTTGTACATATATTATATATGTGACCTGGTGAGCGAAAACCTGACTTGTTTGCATTTTCCTTGAGTTTCATTTGATGACATTTTGTTGTCTAGAGGGAAAATGCGATGGATTGGTAAAGTTTTAGGCATTTCTGGTAAGTGATTTTGGAGTTATAGCGATAGACAAAAAGAAGAGCAAAACAATCGATCTGTACAGTGCTTATACAGAAAAAAATTTACGGGCACTCGTTTAATCGATCATATCTCTCAAGTGCAATGGGCTACAGAGTTGGTACTTGTACCATTTTATTCACAATGAACTGGGACATTCATCAAGGTATAGTTTTTGACTTAAACGCACCCTTGCTATACAAGAAGACTGATCAAGCTTATAAATGGAGATGATAAAGTTACGTTTTACCACAAAGTAAGCAAAAACACATAACTCACATTTAAGAGGCAAATCCACTGCTCTATTAGATTATTCAGTTTGAGTCTTCCTGCACTGTTTACTGAGATGATTGAAATGTTGTGTAAAATTATTATGTAGCACACATTTTTACCCAATGTATTTCAATGGTATTTATCTCAAAAACAGAATTATGCAAACAAGTCAGGTTTTCTCTCAGCCGGTCACATATATACCCTGAAAATTTATGGCTAAATTTTGTAACACTGAATGGACAAGTCTATTTAAAAGTCACATTATATCACTGACAAAGTGAATACTGTCTTGATAATGAATATGAAATTCTGTACTGTAGATATAAGAACGTTAAGAACAACTAAAAATATAATATGTATAATATTGGTGACCCTACCATGTTATCATGTACCACTTGTTACTCTCTTGTACTATACAGAAGAATTATTTATTGATTGTTCACAATTGACATCATTTCATAGGTACATGTCAAGTTTCTACGTAAGTACTTGTTGAAACACAAGTCACTAGTTGACCAGTACATCATGGTGGCTCTGACAAGATTGAAGGACCTTGGTGTTGTTGATGGGGACTTGTTGGAGAGGCAAGGTAGTGAGATTGGACAGGTTAGCTTAGTAGAATAATCATTTTGGCATTTGGTTAATTCAGAGTTTAGTTTGCTGTATTGTATATTATTATGAAGTTTGTGTATTGTGATATTAGGAGGGTGAGAGTGATAATGTTGAACAAGCCTTGAAGCAGTTTGAACAGTGCAGGGAAATACCCCCTTTTGTGATGAGAATGAGGTGTGTGTAGTGTGTAGTGTGTAGTGTGTGTGTGTGTGTGTGTGTGTGTGTGTGTGTGTGTGTGTGTGTGTGTGTGTGTGTGTAGTGTGTGTAGTGTGTGTGTGTGTAGTGTGTGTGTGTGTGTAGTGTGTGTGTGTGTGTAGTGTGTGTGTAGTGTGTGTGTGTGTGTAGTGTGTGTGTGTGTGTGTGTAGTGTGTGTGTGTGTGTGTGTGTAGTGTGTGTGTGTGTGTGTGTGTAGTGTGTGTGTGTAGTGTGTGTGTGTAGTGTGTGTAGTGTGTGTGTGTGTAGTGTGTGTGTGTGTGTGTGTAGTGTGTGTGTGTGTGTGTGTGTAGTGTGTGTGTGTAGTGTGTGTGTGTAGTGTGTGTGTGTGTAGTGTGTGTGTGTGTGTGTAGTGTGTGTAGTGTGTGTGTGTGTGTGTAGTGTGTGTGTGTAGTGTGTGTGTGTGTGTGTGTAGTGTGTGTGTAGTGTGTGTGTGTGTGTAGTGTGTGTGTGTGTGTGTAGTGTGTGTGTGTAGTGTGTGTGTGTGTGTAGTGTGTGTGTGTGTAGTGTGTGTGTGTGTGTAGTGTGTGTGTGTAGTGTGTGTGTGTGTGTGTGTAGTGTGTGTGTGTGTAGTGTGTGTGTGTGTGTGTAGTGTGTGTGTGTGTGTGTAGTGTGTGTGTGTGTGTGTAGTGTGTGTGTGTGTGTAGTGTGTGTGTGTGTGTGTGTAGTGTGTGTGTGTGTGTGTGTAGTGTGTGTGTGTGTGTGTGTAGTGTGTGTGTGTAGTGTGTGTGTGTGTGTGTAGTGTGTGTGTGTGTGTGTAGTGTGTGTGTGTGTGTGTAGTGTGTGTGTGTGTGGTGTGTGTGTGTGTGTGTGTAGTGTGTGTGTAGTGTGTGTGTGTAGTGTGTGTGTGTGTGTGTAGTGTGTGTGTGTGTGTGTGTAGTGTGTGTGTGTGTGTGTAGTGTGTGTGTGTGTAGTGTGTGTGTGTGTGTAGTGTGTGTGTGTAGTGTGTGTGTGTGTGTGTAGTGTGTGTGTGTGTGTGTGTGTGTAGTGTGTGTGTAGTGTGTGTGTGTGTGTAGTGTATGTGTGTGTGTAGTGTGTGTGTGTGTGTAGTGTGTGTGTGTGTGTAGTGTGTGTGTGTGTGTGTAGTGTGTGTGTGTGTGTAGTGTGTGTGTGTGTGTAGTGTGTGTGTGTAGTGTGTGTGTGTAGTGTGTGTGTGTGTAGTGTGTGAAGTGTGCAATGTGTGTGTAGTGTGTGTGCAATGTGTGTGTAGTGTGTGTGTGTGTGTGTGTGTAGTGTAGTGTGTGTGTGTGTAGTGTGTGTGTAGTGTAGTATGTGTGTGTGTAGTGTGTGTGTGCACACGTGGATGTGAGACATGGGCAAAATCTTTTTGTTCAAATGTTTGACATGATATTTATGGCCAATCAAAATTTTCTCAATACATTTCCTATGTGGAAGCCATATAAGTACAGTGTCCATTATAGCCCTTTCCCGAACTTGTAATGGAGCCAAACCGTACGTGTCTGTTGTTGACACCTTTGCTATTACCAGTAACCATCTAGTTGGCTGAAATGTTAACTCTGTTGAGAAAAAAAATCCACTTTTAATTTTTCAGGATTCAGCTCAATGTGAACATCAAGACTCACGGTAGTGAGTCGCGCGGCCAAGAAACTACAAAGCG